>NC_053492.1:23045441-23170441 GCF_905171775.1 Rana temporaria
CAATAAAGTTTGTAGAATAGGGTGACCAGATATTCCTGGTTTCTGGGGACAGTCCCTGGATTGAGGACCCTGTCCCAGGAGACAGTCTGTCCACAGATTTGTCCCCGGATTGCAGTGGCATGGCAAGGGCATCTGGTACTCTCGCCCCGGGTGCAACATTTGGGGGGGGGGGCAAAATCATTACTGTGCCCCCCCAAGTGTGCTGTGTTGCCCTCCTGCCCAGTGACTCCTGTAGTCCAGCCTGTCCCCCATGTTCCCTTTGGTGCGGGTGGCCCATGTGTGAGAACAGCGGAGGGGATGGGCTGTGCAGAGCGTATGGTGGTTATTGGAGAAGCTCTTGGCAGGGGATACTGAGGAGCGGCTGGGTGTCGGGAACAGTACCTGGTGCTGGTGAGCCCTGCTCTGATAGATTATCATGGAGGCCAGAAAGATCAACCGATCTACAGTGTGTATATAGGGGGGTGTGAGTAGTGCAGGAATCAGGTAGGTCAGTGTAGTGGTCAGTATAAGAATCAGGTAGGTCAGTGTAGTGGTCAGTATAAGAATCAGGTAGGTCAGTGTAGTAGTCAGTATAGCAATCATGTAGATCAGTGTAGGTATCAGGTAGGTCAGTGTAGTAGTCAGTATAAGAATCAGGTAGATCAGTGTAGGTATCAGGTAGGTTAGTGTAGTGGTCAGTATAAGAATCAGGTAGGTCAGTGTAGTAGTCAGTATAGCAATCATGTAGATCAGTGTAGGTATCAGGTAGGTCAGTGTAGTGGTCAGTATAAGAATCAGGTAGGTCAGTGTAGTAGTCAGTATAGCAATCATGTAGATCAGTGTAGGTATCAGGTAGGTCAGTGTAGTAGTCAGTATAAGAATCAGGTAGATCAGTGTAGGTATCAGGTAGGTCAGTGTAGTGGTCAGTATAAGAATCAGGTAGGTCAGTGTAGTAGTCAGTATAGCAATCATGTAGATCAGTGTAGGTATCAGGTAGGTCAGTGTAGTAGTCAGTATAAGAATCAGGTAGATCAGTGTAGGTATCAGGTAGGTTAGTGTAGTGGTCAACCAGGGCTGGACTGGGACAAAAATATGGCCCTGGACTTCATCCAGACCGGCCCACTTTAATTTTGAGTGTCCCCAACAGCGTCCCCCTTACATTATAGTGTCCCCCATCAGCAGCCCTCTTCACATGAGAATGTCCCCAGGGGAGAGAGGAAGGAAAGTCTGCCGACTGTCTGTCTCCCCCTGCAGGCTGGAGGGAGCAGAAAGCCTAATCTTCTCTATAGCAAGTGTCAGCAGCTGCTCTTCCTGACAGGAGTGAAATCACGATCACTCACTGTCAGAGAGGAGCAGCTTCAGGACTGCACCTGACTGGCCCACTGAGCCATCCGCCCACCGGGAAACTCCCGGTAGTCCCGATGGCCAGTACATGCCTGGGTCAGTGTAGGAATCAGGTAGGTCAGTGTAGGGATAAGGTAGGTCAACATACCTCCCAAAATTTAATAAATCCAATGCGGGACATCTTGTTGAGCGGGGGGGGGGATCAAAGTAAGTTGTTGAGCGGGGGGGCGGGGAACAAAGTTGTTAACCTGGGGGGTCAGAGTTGTTGAGCGGGGGGGCCAGGGACCAGAGTTGTTGAGCGAAGGAGGGGGGGCGGGGATCAAAGTTGTTGAGCGGGGGGGGGGGCCGGGAATCAGAGTTGTTGAGCGGGGGGGTCAGAGTTGTTGAGCAGGGGGGGTTTCTCCTACCTGTGCAAATACCTCTGTTCCGAATTCCCGCCAGCGCCATCCACCTGTAGCACCCCCTTCCACCTGCACCACCATCATCCACCATGGTCCCGTATTTCCCGCACTGTGATTGGGCGTATAGCGGTCATGTGCGGAGGCGGGACTTCTAGACGTTCGCAGACAGGCCAGCCCCATGACGCCAATGCACCCAATCACAGGCCAGGCACCGGACAAACATGGCGGGGGAAATCAAACATGGAGGCACGGAATGTCGCCCCCCGTAATGTTGCGCCCGGGGCCCTGTTTTCCGGGAATCTAGTCTAGTCCGCGGAACACACTTAGAATTCCGGGAGGATCCCGCGGAATCCGGGACGGTTGGGGGGTATGGGTCAATGTAGAAGTCAGGTAGGTCAGTGTAGGAATCAGGGAGGTCAGTGTAGTGGTCAGTGTAGGAATCAGATAGGTTGGTATAGTGGTCAGGTAGGTCAGTGTAGGAATCAGGTAGGTTAGTGCAGTGGTCAGGTAGGTCAGTGTAGGAATTAGGTTGGTTAGTACTACTGTACTAGTTAGGGGTGCAACGGATCACAGTTGATCCGTGATCCGAACGGGTCACCCCCTTCGGATCGGAACACACTGTGATCCGCGGATTGTCACGGCTCCGGAGCTAGGCCGAAGCTGCGGCCTTTCCTAATGTTACAGCGGCGGCTCCGGAGCTAGGCCGAAGCCGCAGCCTTTCCTAATGTTATGGCCGCGGCTTCGGCCTACCTCCAGAGCCGTGACCATAACGCTAGGAAAGGCCGCGGCCATCTTGGTACACCCGGCGGCGGCCCTCCTCTGTTTACACCCACAGAGGAGGAGCCCGCACTCGTGGGACACACCGCTCGGGGAGTGTCTGTCGGTACTAGCTGGGGGGGGGGTCACTGTACTGAGAGGAGGGGGGTCACTGTCCTGAGAGAAGGGGGGTCACTGTCCTGAGAGAAGGGGGGTCACTGTCCTGAGAGAAGGTGGGTCACTGTCCTGAGAGAAGGGGGGTCACTGTCCTGAGAGAAGGGGGGTCACTGTCCTGAGAGAAGGGGGGTCACTGTCCTGAGAGAAGGGGGGTCACTGTCCTGAGAGAAGGGGGGGTCACTGTACTGAGAGAAGGGGGGGGGGTCACTGTAATGAGAGCAGGGGGGGTCACTGTCCTGAGAGCAGGGGGGGTCACTGTCCTGAGAGCAGGGAGGGGTCACTGTACTGAGAGCAAGGGGGGGGGTCACTGTACTGAGGAGGAGGGGGGGTCACTGTACTGAGAGCAGGGGGGGGGTCACTGTCCTGAGAGAAGGGGGGGTCACTGTCCTGAGAGAAGGGGGGTCACTGTCCTGAGAGAAGGGGGGTCACTGTCCTGAGAGAAGGGGGGTCACTGTCCTGAGAGAAGGGGGTCACTGTCCTGAGAGAAGGGGGGGTCACTGTACTGAGAGAAGGGGGGGGTCACTGTCCTGAGAGCAGGGGGGGGTCACTGTCCTGAGAGCAGGGGGGGTCACTGTCCTGAGAGCAGGGAGGGGTCACTGTACTGAGAGCAAGGGGGGGGGTCACTGTACTGAGGAGGAGGGGGGGTCACTGTACTGAGAGCAGGGGGGGGGTCACTGTCCTGAGAGAAGGGGGGGTCACTGTCCTGAGAGAAGGGGGGGTCAGTGGGTCACTGTCCTGAGAGAAGGGGGGGGTCACTGTCCTGAGAGAAGGGGGGGTCACTGTCCTGAGAGAAGGGGGGGGTCACTGTCCTGAGAGAAGGGGGGGTCACTGTCCTGAGAGAAGGGGGGGTCACTGTCCTGAGAGAAGGGGGGGTCACTGTCCTGAGAGAAGGGGGTCACTGTCCTGAGAGAAGGGGGGGTCACTGTCCTGAGAGAAGGGGGTCACTGTCCTGAGAGAAGGGGGGGTCACTGTACTGAGAGAAGGGGGGGGTCACTGTCCTGAGAGCAGGGGGGGGTCACTGTCCTGAGAGCAGGGGGGGTCACTGTCCTGAGAGCAGGGAGGGGTCACTGTACTGAGAGCAAGGGGGGGGGTCACTGTACTGAGGAGGAGGGGGGGTCACTGTACTGAGAGCAGGGGGGGGGTCACTGTCCTGAGAGAAGGGGGGGGTCACTGTCCTGAGAGAAGGGGGGGTCAGTGGGTCACTGTCCTGAGAGAAGGGGGGGGTCACTGTCCTGAGAGAAGGGGGGGGTCACTGTCCTGAGAGAAGGGGGGGGTCACTGTCCTGAGAGAAGGGGGGGTCACTGTCCTGAGAGAAGGGGGGGTCACTGTCCTGAGAGAAGGGGGGGTCACTGTCCTGAGAGAAGGGGGGGTCACTGTCCTGAGAGCAGGGGGGTCACTGTCCTGAGAGCAGGGGGGTCACTGTCCTGAGAGAAGGGGGGTCACTGTCCTGAGAGAAGGGGGGGTCACTGTACTGAGAGAAAGGGGGTCACTGTACTGAGAGAAAGGGGGGTCACTGTACTGAGAGGAGGGGGTGGTCACTGTACTGAGAGGAGGGGGGGTGTCTCCACCGAGGGGGTACAATAGTTGGTGGTGGGGGGGGGACATGTGGATATTACAGTGGGGGCGATTTTTTTTTTTTTGCCGATCCGAAAAATGATCCGATCCGTGACTCCTGATCCGAGGAACGA
The DNA here is from genome assembly GCF_905171775.1 of Rana temporaria. NCBI lineage: Eukaryota > Metazoa > Chordata > Amphibia > Anura > Ranidae > Rana > Rana temporaria. The sequence goes on from NC_053492.1 coordinate 23,049,787, forward strand.
TCCGAACCGTGAGTTTTTTGATCCGTTGCACACCTAGTACTAGTGGAAGGAACTTAGGGAGTGCTAAAAGCCTGGTGGGGGGTGCAAATTTCTTGCCTTGTCCCGGACGCTGACACACCACGCTACACCACTGACTGCCATATATAATTTGAGGAAAATATGCGTATAAAATAGTTTACCATTTGGCAATAAAAAAAAAATATGTCCCCGGATTTCATTTTAAAAATCTGGTCACCTTATTGTAGAAGTCAAGAATTTCTGATATTTTGACAAGTATATATGTCACCCGTGCACTTGGCCATCTGGCAAGAGTTCCACTTTAACAACAAACTGTACCGTGTTGGGAAATCAACTGCTCCTTTGTGACCGACTCTCCAGAACAACAGATTCTGAACTGAACTCTGCATGAACTCCGGAGTTCCAAAGAACACCCAGCACAGCATACGCTAAGCTCCGCTCCTCAACAGTAATTGCGAGTAATGAAAATAGAATGAAATATACATAAAATGGCGCATCAATAATATATTGCCCTGCTGAAAAATTTACAGTGACTTCACAAACCATTCAACGTGTTATTTAAAGTTGTTCCAGCTCTCCGTGTTTGCTAAAGATACCCTCGGGGGGGTATCTGTGTGCAGAAACTCCCCATTCTTTCTGAAGCCTAGATGGAGAGGTAATTCCATAATTTATCACTCGTGAGTTTCACCCCCCCTCCCCCCCCCGGGGGAGGAGACGCTGACTTGCACTCTTTGGGCCAGATTCACATAGGTTAGCGCGTCTTTAGATCCGCGTAACCTATCTGATTTAAGATCCGCCGCCGCAAGTTTTTGAGGCAAGTGGGTAATTCACAAAGCACTTACCTCAAAACTTGCGGCGGCGTATCGTAAATCCCCCCGGCGGAATTCAAATTCCGCGGCTAGGGGGAGTGTACTATTCTAATCAGGCGTGTTCCGGCGCCGATCGAACAGCGCATGAGCCGTCCGCAAATTTACCCAGCGTGCATTGCGCTAAATGACGTCGCAAGGACGTCAGTGGTTTCGACGCTTACGTAAACGACGTCCGTCCGTATTCGAGAACGACTTACGCAAACGACGTTAAAAAATTCAAATTCGACGCGGGAACGCCGGCTATACTTAACATTGGCTGCGCCTGATAAAAGAAGGGGTAAGTATACGCCGGGAAAGCCGCTACGGAAACGTCGTAAGAAGACTGCGTCGGGTCCGCGTACGTTCGTGAATTTGCGTATCTCGCTGATTTACATATTATTTATCCTAAATCAGCGGGAACGCCCCACGGCGCCATTTTTAAATGGAAAAAAAGATCCGACAGTGTAACACATTGTAACACTGTCAGATCTTAGTCCTATCTATGCGTAACTGGTTCTATGAATCAGGCGCATAGATAGGACCAGTGTAAGTCAGAGATACGATGGTGTATCTGTAGATACACCGTCGTATCTCTTTGTGTGTCTGGCCCTATGAATCAGTCGCATAGATACGACCGACGGAAATCAGAGATACGACGGCGGATCAGGAGATACACCGTCGTATCTCTTTGTGAATCTGGCCTAAGATCTCAAGTAACAGTTCCACAAGGACTTTCATCCTTATTAGTGGTGGACCCAATGGTCCAATGTGGAGCCCTCCCGATATTTGTAATCCCTTTTTAGTTTTTTCGATTTGGAAGACCAAGTGTGACGCAATGGAGAAAAAATTCAAAACAAAGCCGCGCCACAGAACACTGACAAATGTATACTCAGGGATCTGATATGAGTCAAGTCCATAAAAAAACAATCCATAAGAACAGTAATATTCTTCATTAGATGTGTTCATGCAAAATTGGGAATGCTGGAAGTTAGCACCACCAAAGTGACATGTATCAACAAGTGATCCCTTCACCGGACGTATGAGGCCGCTTACCAGAGGGCAAGCTTCTATGCGCAGTCGGCTATAGCCCAGCCGCGGCCGTTGTAAACTCACAGGGTCATAGGGGGAGACAGGTCCCAGAAAGAAATCGCCAGGTACACTCTCAGGCTCATCCGATGACAGAAATAGAAAAAAGATTGCACCATAGCATAATTCCGTATATAGTGTGGCATTTATTAAAACGTAAATGTACTTACAAACAAACGATTAAAAACAGCGTGTAAAAAAGTGTGCCGGCCGGCAGATACGAGGAACCCTTCCTTCTTAGCGTGGTGTCGTCACTGCACGTCCTTTCAAACACGTTTCGTCATCAATAGGATGCAATGGAGAGACTGATAAATTAAAAATATACTGTTACCACTCCATAGAAAGCCCCACACGCTGCTGTTAGGGGAATGTAGTAGGGGTTCCCCACCTTGCAAAGTTCCCTTGTCCCAACGTTGAAGGACAAGGGCCTGTTCGCCACATCTGTGTGCCCCAAAAAGAAAGTAGGGGGTAATAGTAAATGGGAAGGGATTATGGTGGAATCCGGAAGCCCCTTTTGTAATAAGCATATAACCAGATATTTACCCCCTCCCAGGGTAAAAAGTACAGGAGTACATTAGTACCCCATACCCACTCCCATGAGGAGTTAGAATAAAAAAAAACACCAACACCGAATTTAAAATGTTGGCCCCTCCCACTGTAGTGTTCGGAGCGGAGAAGGAGAGCCCCGGCAGGTCACGTGAGCGCCCAGTGGCGCTGTAACTAAGGTATTTTGCGCAATGATTTTAAAGAAAAACACACACACTGCACGTTATATTATCCTGTAACAGAGCAGATTACAGGATTTCTCTGGTGACTTTACAAGGTAGGTAGTACTTTAAAAGTACTTTTTGATGGTACCCTAGACAAAGTTGCAGCCCTACTTCAAGGACAATTTTTTTGATTGCCCTGGTGTTCAGCTTTAAAATCCCTATTATGTTTTTTTTTTGTATCTATATCTTGCTAGGGAGATTTTGTTCACTTCCTGTTATGGAGACCTAACAGGGAGGGGGAGGAAACCTCCTCAAATAGGGAAGTGTTGAAAGTCTTTTGAAAGTTTCTGGAAGTTGATTTAAAGGTCTGCTTTAGGAGTTACATTTTTTGGTGTAAGCTGGAGCTTTGGGACTAGGGTTAGGGGTTCATTTAAGGTCTAGGGTAGGGTTTGTCAACCAGTGTTCCTCCAGAGGTTGCTAGAGTTTTCTTGAGCAATGAATGATTTCTGCCTCTTAGGCCCCGTACACACGATAGAATCCATCCGCTGAAAAATCTCAGCGGATCGGTTTCAGCGCATAGATTCTATGGTGTGTACAATCCAGCGGATCTGTTTCCGCGGATTTTTATCCCCTGGGATGGATTTCAAGTGGATAAAAATTTGAAGACATGCTTTCAAATCTATCCGCTTGAATCCATCCCAACGGATTGATCCGCTGGTCTGTACAGACTCACCGGATCAATCCGTCCGAAGGGATCCCCCGCATGCATCGGAATAATTCGACGCATGCGTGGAATTCCTTATATGACAGCGTCGCGCTCGTCGCCGCGTCATTATCGCGGCGACGGCGCGACATGTCATCGCGAGGGGATTTCGCCGCGGATTTCGATCCTATGGTGAGTACACTCCATCGGATCCAAATCCGCTGAAATCCTCGAGAGGATTTATCCGCGGAAACGGTCCGCTGGACCGTATCCGCGGATAAATCCTCTCGTGTGTACTAGGCCTTAGATAAGTTCCCACTGACACCATTGATCTTTTTAGCTATATGTAATGGGGGGGGGGGATTCATCCCAATGGCCACAAGTTGAGTTGAGTTGAGAGGTATCTTAATATAGCGCGGTCCTACCGAAGGGTCCCGACGCGCATAGCAGAGTTCCTCTAACTTCTTCTAACTGTCCATCACACTAATTTTCATTGGTGAGTCACGCCGACCAATTTAATACTCCAAAAAAAATGTGTTAGGCCCCATGCACACGAGACGCTGGTAAACTCGAGTTTAGAGGGATTTGGGCATTTTTTTCAACTGCCCCTTAACACATTTAATGTTATCCTATGTGTCCATGCACACATTCACGTTTTTTTGCGTTTTAAAGCAGTTGGGTTTAGGCTCGTTTCTTCAGAAGCAAAATTTTGGGTTCAGACGCAAACGTTTTTGCGTTTCAAAGCTTTGGGAGGGTCTACAATGTCTTTGTTGTAAAAGCTGATAGCCGCAAACGCGGCTAAACGCGGTAAAACGCCGCGAAGTTCGCGGCAAAAATGGGCGTTTTAAACGCCGGTTTTTGCCTTCGAAAACTTGAGTTTACATGTGTTTGCATTTGCTTCTCGTGTGCATGGGGCCTTACTGTTAGCTCGCTACATTATTGTTTTAAATTCTCCTGACATCATAACTATGAGATTGTATTCTTTCCTAGATGTTCTTGGTTGACAACTCCTGAAGAAGCGGCATTGGCCACGAAACTTGTAGAGGACTACGTCTATACGTACCTACATCATTGCGCCTCCACATATCTGTGGGGCCTCTATGCTTTTAAGTGTAAATCTTATGAAAATTGCTGCAACAATTACATTCTTGGTTTTTGTTGTCATCCATGTATTTTTTGTATTATTTGTAATAAACGTAACTTTTATAATTACCTTGTCCATTTTCTGGGTACCGAGATAGTCCTCAACACTATTGGCATCTCAGGGCAACATTTGGAGTAGCCCTTGACAATTTCCCCTTCTTTTCACTATATAATTATAGGATGATTATATAAACCCCTACTTATTAAATTGGTTTATTGAGGCAAGACCAGGGCCGGACTGGCCTACCGGTAAACCGGGAAAATTCCCGGTAGGCGGGCTGCCTGGCTGCGCCTGATGCCGCTGCGCCTGATGCCGCTGCGGCGCCCGGAAAAAATATGGCTATGGCCGGGCCGACATGCACCTGCGCATGCGCCAGCTCAGCTCCTATCTATATGTAATACGCTCTTCAAATGTGCTTTAAAATGTATGGTTTTCCCTTTTATGAACAAAAAAAATTATGACGTTTATGATGTTGGGCTGGTATAATATTGCTGTGGGGCTGGTATGAAATTATTTCCAGGGCTGGATTTTATTCCCAGTCCGGCCCTGGGCAAGACCCCTTAATACACAAATGTATCATGAGTTGTAGATATAGGCCCAGATTCACAGGCACTGGCGCACATCTATGCCGCCGTAGCGTATCTCTTTTACGCTACGCCGACGAGGCAAGCACTGAATTCACAAAGCCAGTGCTGCCAAATCTGCACTGGGTTTCCTAGGCGTAAGCCGGCGTAGGTGGAAGTGGGCGTGACCCCATGCAAATGATGGGCCGAGCGCCAGACATATAAGTATAACAAACGGCGCATGCGCCGTCCCGTGGACGCATCCCAGAATCACATTGGAACTAATCCCTAAGATACGCCTACGGCGTGAACGTAACCTACGCCTAGTCATATTCACGTCCTACGTAAACTACGTAAAATATGCCGGCTTGTGTTCCCTGGTGCAGCCCTTTGCATGGATGCTGCTGAGTTACACCTCCTTTATGGGGCATAACTTTACGCCGGACGTATGACTTTACGCCGGACGTATGACTTTACGCGCACTGGGCCGGATTCAGAAAGAGATACGACGGCGTATCTCCTGATACGCCGTCGTATCTCTGAGTTCGGCCGGTCGTATCAATGCGACTGATTCAGAGAATCAGTTACGCATAGATATCCCTAAGATCCGTCAGGTATAAGTGTCTTACACCGTCGGATCTTAGGCCTGAATTTCAGCCTGGCCGCTAGGTGGCGCTTCCGTATTTTTACGCGAAGAATATGCAAATGAGTATTTACGCCGATTCAGAAACGAACGACCGCCCGGCGCTTTTTTTTTACGTCGTTTGCGTACGGCTTTTTCCGGCGTATAGTTACCCCTGCTATATGAGGGGTAGCTAATGTTAAGTATGGCCGTCGTTCCCGCGCCGAGTTTTGAATTTTTTACATCGTTTGCGTAAGACGTTCGCGAATACGGATGGACGTAATTTTCGTTCACGTCGAAACCAATGACGTCCTTGCGACGTCATTTAGAGCAATGCACACTGGGATATTTTACGGACGGCGCATGCGCCGTTCCAAAAAAACGTAAAAAACGTGGGGTCAAGACACATTTAAATAAAACACGCCCCCTACATCCCCATTTGAATTACGCGGCCTTACGCCGCAACACATACGTTACGCCGCCGTAACTAAGGGCGCAAGTTATTTCTGAATAAAGAACTTGCGCCAAAAGTTAGAGCGGGGTAACGTATCTCAGATACGTTACACCGGGCGGACAGATACGCCAATGTATCTGAATCCAGCCCACTGCGTCGGACGGACGTACGTTCGTGAATCGGCGTATCTCCCTCATTTGCATATGTGAATAGAAAATCAATGGGAGCTCCAAATACGTCCAGCGTAAATATGCGCCCACTCTACGCCGGCGTAGGCAAGTTACGTCGGTCGGATGAAGCCTATTTTCAGGCGTATCTTAGTTTCTGAGTCCGGCGCATAGATACGACGGTGCATATTTGCACTTACGCGGCGTAACTGGAGATACGTTGGCACAAGTGCTTTGTGAACCCGGGCTATTGTAATTATTAGTAGGGGTTCCCTGAGGCTGGAAAGTTATTTCAAGGATTCCTCTGTGTTGATAAAGTTGAGAAAGTTTGGTCTAGGGCAAAGAGCTGTGTTAGGGGTTAAGAAGTTTGCTTGAGGTTAAGATTAGGAGTAAAGCTGTGGTTTAGGTTATAATTAGCCATAAACGGAAACTATAATACATTTGAGTCAATTTCATTTTATACCACTGAAAGCTTGTCCAAACAAACAATTTGCTTCCCTAAGTGCTGCATTGTCTCTAAGCACTGTGGGCTAGATTCAGGTAGCCGGGCCCATTGTTACGGCGGCGTAGCAGATCGTATTTACGCTACGCCGCCGTAAATCAGAGAGGCAAGGGCTGTATTCACAAAGCACTTGCCTCTTAAGTTACGGCGGCGTAGCGTAAATGGGGCCGGCGTAAGCGCGCCTAATTCAAATGAGGATGAGGGGGGCGTGTTTTATGTAAATGGGTGGTGACCCGACGTGATTGACGTTTTTTTACGAACGGCGAATGCGCCGTCCGTGTACATATCCCAGTGTGCATTGCTCCAAAGTACACCGCAAGGACGTATTGGTTTCGACGTGAACGTAAATTACGTCCAGCCCTATTCGCGAACGACTTACGCAAACGACGTAAAAAAACATTGCGTACGCCTCATAGAAGCAGGAGCAACGTTACGCCGGAAAAGCCTTACGCAAACGATTTAAAAAAATTCCGCCGGGCGCACGTACGTTTGTGAATCGGAGTATCTAGGTCATTTGCATATTCTACCCTGAAAACTACGGAAGCGCCACCTAGCGGCCAGCGTAAATATGCGTAGGTCTCAGGTTTTCTCCATTGGTTATAGTCCCAAGTCGTAGGTCTCAGGTTTTCTCCACTGGTTATAGTCCCAAGTCATGTTCCAGGAAACAAGGGACATCTGGTCACCTTAACACAGAAGACTTCATCAGGGGTCCGTTATATTAAAAATCAATATTTTTTCTGCACTATATAGGTCGTAGGTCTCAGGTTTTCTCCATTGGTTATAGTACCAAGTCATAGATCTCATGTTTTCTCCATTGGTTATAGTCCCACGTCGTACGTCTTAGGTTTTCTCCACTGGTTATAGTCCCAAGTCATGTTCCAGGAAACAAGGGACATCTGGTCACCTTAACACAGAAGACTTCATCAGGGGTCCAGTGTATTAAAAATCAATATTTTTTCTGCACTATATAGGTCGTAGGTCTCAGGTTTTCTCCACTGGTTATAGTCCCAAGTCATAGAGTCGTAGGTCTCAGGTTTTCTCCATTGGTTATAGTCCCAAGTCATGTTCCAGGAAACAAGGGACATCTGGTCACCTTAACACAGAAGACTTCATCAGGGGTCCATTATATTAAAAATCAATATTTTTTCTGCACTATATATTAAATTGCAGACCAAAAACTTGTGGGGGTTTCGGATAACAGACTGCTAATTATTGTTCCAATATGTTAAAGTCTCTTTACTTTGAAGCTATTTATGTATCCAAAACAATGAGAGAGTGTTCCTGGAAACAAGGGATATCTGGTCACCTTAACACAGAAGACTTCATCAGGGGTCCAGTATATTAAAAATCAATATTTTTTCTGCACTATATAGGTCGTAGGTCTCAGGTTTTCTCCATTGGTTATAGTCCCAAGTCATAGATCTCATGTTTTCTCCATTGGTTATAGTCCCAAGTCGTAGGTCTCAGGCTTTCTCCACTGTTTATAGTCCCAAGTCATGTTCCAGGAAATAAGGGACATCTGGTCACCTTAACACAGAAGACTTCATCAGGGGTCCGTAATATTAAAAATCAATATTTTTTCTGCACTATATAGGTCGTAGGTCTCAGGTTTTCTCCACTGGTTATAGTCCCAAGTCATAGATCTCATGTTTTCTTCATTGGTTTTAGTCCCAAGTTGAAGGTCTCAGGCTTTCTCCACTGTTTATAGTCCCAAGTCATGTTCCAGAAAACAAGGGACATCTGGTCACCTTAACACAGAAGACTTCATCAGGGGTCCAGTATATTAAAAATCAATATTTTTTCTGCACTATATAGTAAAATTGCAGACCAAAAACGTGTGGGGGTTTCGGGTAACAGACTTCTAATTATTGGTCCTATAAGTTAAAGGCTCTTTACTTTCAAGCTATTTATGTATCCATAAACTTATACAAAAAAAAAATGAAAATTGTAACATAACAAATGCTACTTCCTCAGATCACTTCCTCATCTGAAAACAACAATATCCTGCAAATAGTTTTTATAAGAAAAAGTCACGTTGCCGAAAACCCTGGAGGAGTCAACAAGCCTAATGCTGAATAAATAGAAGACAGACGGTTGGGTCTGGCTACATCTGCCCACAACACGCCACGGTTAGATTCCATGCCATCGCCGAACACGCAGAGCTACAAGAAAGCTCTTCCTTCCCCTGCCAAGTCATGTAATGAGCTGGAATTCTTTTTTTCTTGTCTGACTTAAAAATGACAACATGAGAGAAAACATACGGTAATTATTTTACGTAGCGCTTGTGGTCAGAGTCGGATTTGTCGTCTTTAAAGGGAAAGGGAGAATTTTGGGACAACATGGGAACAGAACACCAGGCTCAAGGCTTTTATTTTATTATAATTAAAGTGACATTTTAAAGTGACTTCATCCCTGGAAATTTTAAAAAAAAGTGTTCATGCAAAAGAAGATAAAGAATACTTAAGTCCTGATCTCTCCTATTCAATATGCAGACCTGGGAACTGGAAACATTTGGAAGAGAGTCCCAAGCTGTAGACCAAGTGGTCTCCAGAATTGTGGCCAGGGATGGACTGGCCATTGGGACTGCAGGGAGTTTCCCGGTGGGCCGATGGCTCAGTGGGCCGGCTTCAGTGACAGCAGACCGCCGCCTCCCTTCGCTCCTCTGTCTCTCCCTTCCCGCAGCGCTCACCTCCTCTCCCTCCCTGCAGCGCTCACCTGGGGGTAACAGAGAGGCACCAGAGGAGCAGGGGGGACGACAGAGAAGCATGGGGGAGGGGACAGACAGCTGACTCAACAGCTATGGCCTGGGAGTTTCTCACTTCTGCCTAATCTTGTCACATAAGGGGGGGCACCAAACTGATTCTTTGCCCCGGCACTATTCCTCCCAATGATACCAATGATGGAGCACTATTCTTCCCACTGATACCAACAATGGGGCACTATTCCTCCCAATGATACCAATGATGGAGCACTATTCTTCCCACTGATACCAACAATGGGGCACTATTCCTCCCAATGATACCAATGATGGGGCACCTTTCTTCCCACTGATACCAACGATGGGGCACTATTCCTCCCCATCTCCTCTCCCAGCACAAATCCTTTCCCCCCATCAAAGCACCCCTCCCTTCCCAATTTATTTTCCTAGAACAATTCTTACCCCCTGCCGCCCCCCCACAACACAAATCCCCCCTTGGTCTCCTTTTGGCATCCCCCACCTCACATAATACCACAGTGCCCAGGACCGCCACCCTTCCTACCCACCCCTGTGCCCATCATGATGGGTTCCCACTATCTCTGTACTGAGTTTGTGGGTCTATACACCTGCTGTGCCCATTATGATGGGCTCCCACTATCCCTAAGCGGAGTTCCTGAGTCCGTACACCTCATGTGCCCATTATGAGGGGTTTCCATCATTCCTGTGCTAAGTTCCTGGGGCTGTATACCTGTTGTGCCCCTTACAAGGGGTCCCCTCCATTCCTGTCAGAGTTTTCAGGTCTATACACCCTCTGTGCCTATTACGAGGGCTTCCCGCCATTCCTGTGCTGAGTTCCTGGGTCTGTAGACCTGCTGTGCCCATTATGAGGGGTTCCCACTCTTCTCTGTACTGAGTTACTGGGTCTGTAGACCTGCTGTGCCCATTACGAGGGGTTCCCGCCATTCCTGTACTGAGTTCCTGGGTCTGTAGACCTGCTGTGCCCATTATGAGGGGTTCCCACTGTACCCTGTACTGAGTTCCTGTGTCTGTACACCTGCTATGCCCATTACAAGGGGTTCCCACCATCCCTGAGCTGAGTTCCCGGGTCTGTACACCTACTGTGCCCATTATGAGGGAGTTCCCACAATACCTGTGATGAGTCCCTAGTTCTGCATACCTGCTGTAGGCATAGGTGTGTGCAGCCTATTGCATTAGGGTGTGCACCCCAAAGCTCAAACACACATGTCCTATAAATATATAGGGCAATGGACAGTGTCAGTAGAGTGGACGATGTCAGTAAGGCAGAGGTTGATGTCTGTAGTTTATGGGGTAGATTCAGAAAGAAGTTACGCTGGCATATCTATAGATACGCCGCGTAACTTCTAGGATGCTCCGGCGTATCTTTTTTCTGTATTCAGAAAACAAGATACGCCGGAATTTGGCTAAGATCCGACTGGAGTAAGTCTCTTACGCCGTCGTATCTTAGTTGCATATTTACGCTGGCCACTAGGTGGCGCTTCCGTCGATTTCTACGAAGAATATGCAAATTAGGTAGATACGCCGATTCAGAAACGTACGTCCGCCCAGCGCATTTTTTTACTTCGTTTACGTTAGGCTTTTTCCGGCGTAAATTTACTCCTGCTATATGAGGCATATCATATGGTTGTCGGTCCAGCGTCAAATTTTCCGTCGATTACGTTGTTTGCGTAAGTCGTTCGCGAATAGGGCTGTGCGTAATTTACGTAAACGTCAAAAGCATTGGCTTTTTGCGGGTTAATTTGAAGGATGCGCACTGGGTTACGTTCACGGGCGGAGCATGCGCCGTTAGTCAAAAACGTCAATAACGTGGGGTCAGCCTTCATTACCATACAACACGCCCACTACATGGATAATTTGAATTCCGCGGGCTTACGCCGGACCACATACGCTACGCCGTCGTAACTTAGGGTGCAGGTTCTTTCTGAATAGAGAACCTGCCTCACTAAGTTACGGCGGCGTAGCGTATCTGAGATGCGCTACGCCCGCACAAAGTTACGGCGGGCTATCTGAATCTAGCCCTAAGTTTTTAGATTTTTTTATTATTACATTTTTATAATTGCATTCTTTTTTATAATATTTGTATACAGTAATTTTTATCATTGTTTTAAAAAAAAAAATTAGGTGCTCCATTGGGGGCTTTGGTAAAATATCAAGGGTCTAAACTGGCCCCTGATGTCTCACTTTTGAGACAAAGAAGGGGACTGGGGGACAAAGATTTCCCAGTCTCTTTCTCGCAACCAAGCAGCAGGGGGGATCTGCCCAGCAAAGGGTGATAAAGGTGTGCCCAGGCACACCTGGCACACCCTGTGCGCACACCTATGGCTGTAGGCCGTATGAGGGGTTCCCACCATCCCTAATTGACTTTATTTTATTTTATATGATGTAGAATGTTACAGAAGGAGCTGGGACACACAAAGGTGGGTGGAAAACACCCAAAAGTCTTGGGGGAACAGGAACAGACTTGGGTATTATGACCAGGAGCAGTGGCGTCACTAGGGTTGGTGTCACCCGGTGCGGTAAAACATGGTGTCACCCCCCCTATGTCTAGGCTGCCCAGCACCAAGCAGGCAGCGCACGGGCACGGGGCGCACCCCAAACCAGCCCCTGTAAATGATAGTATAGGGCAGTATAGTGGCAGGTTATGGTAGTATAGAGTGGTATAGTGGCAGGTTGGTGTAGTGGGGTGGTATAGGACAGGTTAAGGTGGTATAGGGCATGTTGGGGTGATATAGGGTAGTTTGGGGTGGTATAGGGCAAGTTAGGGTTGCATAAGGCGGGTTAGGGTGGTACAGGGCAGGTTGGGGTGGTATAGTGCAAGTTAGGGTGGCATAGGGCAAGTTGGGATGGCATGGGAAAGGTTGGGGTGGTATAGGGCAAGTTATGGTGGCATAGGGCAGATTGGGGTGATACAGGGCCAGTTAGGGTGGCACAGGGCAAGTTGGGGTGGCATGGGAAGGTTTGGGGGGTACAGGGCAGGCTGGGGTGGTATAGGGCTGTTTGGGGTGGTACAGGGCAGGCTGGGGTGGTACAGGGCAAGTTAGGGTGGCACAGGGCAAGTTGGGGTGGCATGGGAAAGTATGGGGGGGGGGAGGTTAGGCTGGGGTGGTATAGGGCTGTTTGGGGTGGTACAGGGCAGGCTGGGGTGGTATAGGGCTGTTTGGGGTGGTACAGGGCAGGCTGGGGTGGTACAGGGCAGGCTGGGGTGGTACAGGGAAAGTTAGGGTGGCACAGGGCAAGTTGGGGTGGCACAGGGCAAGTTGGGGTGGCATGGGAAAGTTTGGGGGGGTACAGGTTAGGCTGGGGTGGTATAGGGCTGTTTGGGGTGGTACAGGGCAGGCTGGGGTGGTATAGGGCTGTTTGGGGTAGTACAGGGCAGGCTGGGGTGGTACAGGGAAAGTTAGGGTGGCACAGGGCAAGTTGGGGTGGCACAGTGCAAGTTGGGGTGGCATGGGAAAGTTTGGGGGGTACAGGGCAGGTTCGGGTGGTATAGGGCTGTTTGGGGTGGTACAGGGCAGGCTGGGGTGGTACAGGCCAGGCTGGGTGGTACAGGGCAGGCTGGGTGATACAGGGCAGGCTGGCTGATACAGGGCAGGCTGGGGTGGTACAGGGCAGGCTGGGGTGGCACAGAGTAGGCTGGGGTGGTACAGGGCAGGCTGGGCATGTCAGCTAAAAAAATAATTAAAAAAAAATAAAAAATAAAATAAAAAAACGGGATGGTGTCACCCCTCTAGCGGGTGTCACCCGGTGCGGACCGCACCCCCCTAGCAACGCCTCTGAGATCTCAGCTGCTGAAGTATTCGAGATAAACTATAGAAGAAGCCAAGGACTGAGCCCACCGTACATATAACTAAACTATCACTTTAGGGTGGACTGATCCTTTAAATTTCCTACTTCAGATTAGCTGCAATTTGCTCTCCTTCCCTCCATTCAGAGAGAATGGTGTGGAAAGGAGAAGAAGGGGTTTTGGCTTGTCTCAGTCATAAGGAGCCCTGACAGATGTAATCCAGCTTCCCCACAATAACGTAATAGAAAGGGGGGGCTCCTGGGATCTGATGACCCCCCCTAATAACCATGGCAGGAGCACAAAGCACAAACAGCTTCTTAGGATGGAGAAATCCTTGCAGGAATAAATGAAGGATTTAAAGGATCAAATGAAAAGTGCGGAAGATGAAGAGTGTCGCATGACGGCGTCTACAATGGAGAACCATACCCTTCACCAGAGACATTCCCTACAAGCTGGAACCGGATTCTACGGGACCGCCGGGACAGGGAGAGCCAATGGAGTCTACGGGACCGCCGGGACAGGGAGACAATGTACTCTACGGGACCGCCGGGACAGGGAGAGCCAATGGATTCTACGGGACCGCCGGGACAGGGAGAGCCAATGGATTCTACGGGACCGCCGGGACAGGGAGCCAATGGAGTCTAAGGGACCGCCGGGACAGGGAGCCAATGGATTCTACAGGACCGCCGGGACAGGGAGAGCCAATGGATTCTACGGGACCGCCGGGACAGGGAGAGCCAATGGATTCTACGGGACCGCCGGGACAGGGAGCCAATGGAGTCTAAGGGACCGCCGAGACAGGGAGAGCCAATGGATTCTACGGGACCACCGGGACAGGGAGCCAATGGAGTCTAAGGGACCGCCGGGACAGGGAGCCAATGGATTCTACGGGACCGCCGGGACAGGGAGCCAATGGATTCTACGGGACCGCCGGGACAGGGAGAGCCAATGGATTCTACGGGACCGCTGGGACAGGGAACCAATGGATTCTACGGGACCGCTGGGACATGGAGAGCCAATGGATTCTACGGGACCGCCGGGACAGGGAGCCAATGGAGTCTAAGGGACCGCCGAGACAGGGAGAGCCAATGGATTCTACGGGACCACCGGGACAGGGAGCCAATGGAGTCTAAGGGACCGCCGGGACAGGGAGCCAATGGATTCTACAGGACCGCCGGGACAGGGAGAGCCAATGGATTCTACGGGACCGCCGGGACAGGGAGAGCCAATGGATTCTACGGGACCGCCGGGACAGGGAGCCAATGGAGTCTAAGGGACCGCCGAGACAGGGAGAGCCAATGGATTCTACGGGACCACCGGGACAGGGAGCCAATGGAGTCTAAGGGACCGCCGGGACAGGGAGCCAATGGATTCTACGGGACCGCCGGGACAGGGAGCCAATGGATTCTACGGGACCGCCGGGACAGGGAGAGCCAATGGATTCTACGGGACCGATGGGACAGGGAACCAATGGATTCTACGGGACCGCTGGGACATGGAGACAATGGATTCTACGGGACCGCCAGGGCAGGGAACCAATGGATTCTACGGGACCGCCGGGACAGGGAGAGCCAATGGATTCTACGGGACCGTCGGGACAGGGAGCCAATGGATTCTACGGGACCGCCGGGACAGGGAGAGCCAATGGATTCTACGGGACCGCCGGGACAGGGAGAGCCAATGGATTCTACGGGACCGCCGGGACAGGGAGAGCCAATGGATTCTACGGGACCGCCGGGACAGGGAGCCAATGGAGTCTAAGGGACCGCCGGGACAGGGAGACAATGTACTCTACGGGACCGCCGGGACAGGGAGAGCCAATGGATTCTACGGGACCGCCGGGACAGGGAGAGCCAATGGATTCTACGGGACCGCCGGGACAGGGAGAGCCAATGGATTCTACGGGACCGCCGGGACAGGGAGCCAATGGAGTCTAAGGGACCGCCGGGACAGGGAGCCAATGGATTCTACAGGACCGCCGGGACAGGGAGAGCCAATGGATTCTACGGGACCGCCGGGACAGGGAGAGCCAATGGATTCTACGGGACCGCCGGGACAGGGAGCCAATGGAGTCTAAGGGACCGCCGAGACAGGGAGAGCCAATGGATTCTACGGGACCACCGGGACAGGGAGCCAATGGAGTCTAAGGGACCGCCGGGACAGGGAGCCAATGGATTCTACGGGACCGCCGGGACAGGGAGCCAATGGATTCTACGGGACCGCCGGGACAGGGAGAGCCAATGGATTCTACGGGACCGCTGGGACAGGGAACCAATGGATTCTACGGGACCGCTGGGACATGGAGAGCCAATGGATTCTACGGGACCGCCGGGACAGGGAGCCAATGGAGTCTACGGGACCGCCGAGACAGGGAGAGCCAATGGATTCTACGGGACCACCGGGACAGGGAGCCAATGGAGTCTAAGGGACCGCCGGGACAGGGAGCCAATGGATTCTACAGGACCGCCGGGACAGGGAGAGCCAATGGATTCTACGGGACCGCCGGGACAGGGAGAGCCAATGGATTCTACGGGACCGCCGGGACAGGGAGCCAATGGAGTCTAAGGGACCGCCGAGACAGGGAGAGCCAATGGATTCTACGGGACCACCGGGACAGGGAGCCAATGGAGTCTAAGGGACCGCCGGGACAGGGAGCCAATGGATTCTACGGGACCGCCGGGACAGGGAGCCAATGGATTCTACGGGACCGCCGGGACAGGGAGAGCCAATGGATTCTACGGGACCGCTGGGACAGGGAACCAATGGATTCTACGGGACCGCTGGGACATGGAGACAATGGATTCTACGGGACCGCCAGGGCAGGGAACCAATGGATTCTACGGGACCGCCGGGACAGGGAGAGCCAATGGATTCTACGGGACCGTCGGGACAGGGAGCCAATGGATTCTACGGGACCGCCGGGACAGGGAGCCAATGGAGTCTAAGGGACCGCCGGGACAGGGAGAGCCAATGGATTCTACGGGACCGCCGGGACAGGGAGCCAATGGAGTCTAAGGGACCGCCGAGACAGGGAGAGCCAATGGATTCTACGGGACCGCCGGGACAGGGAGCCAATGGAGTCTAAGGGACCGCCGAGACAGGGAGAGCCAATGGATTCTACGGGACCGCTGGGACAGGGAGAGCCAATGGATTCTACGGGACTGCTGGGACAGGGAGACAATGGAGTCTAAGGGACCGCAGGGACAGGGAGCCAATGGAGTCTAAGGGACCGCCGAGACAGGGAGAGCCAATGGATTCTACGGGACCGCAGGGACAGGGAGCCAATGGAGTCTAAGGGACCGCCGAGACAGGGAGAGCCAATGGATTCTACGGGACCGCTGGGACAGGGAGAGCCAATGGATTCTACGGGACCTCTGGGACAGGGAGACAATGGTTTCTACGGGACCGCAGGGACAGGGAGCCAATGGATTCTACGGGACCACCGAGACAGGGAGCCAATGTATTCTACAGGACTGCCGGGACAGGGAGACAATGGATTCTACGGGACCGCCCAAACAGGTAGAGCCAATGGATTCTACGGGACCGCAGGGACAGGGAGCCAATGGATTCTACGGGACCACCGAGACAGGGAGCCAATGGATTCTACAGGACTGCCAGGACAGGGAGACAATGGATTCTATGGGACTGCCGAGACAGGGAGCCAATGGATTCTACGGGACTGCCGGGACAGGGAGACAATGGATTCTACGGGACCGCCGGGACAGGGAGAGCCAATGGATTCTACGGGACCGCCGAGACAGGGAGACAATGGATTCTACGGGACCGCCCAAACAGGGAGAGCCAATGGATTCTACGGGACCGCAGGGACAGGGAGCCAATGGATTCTACGGGACCACCGAGACAGGGAGCCAATGGATTCTACAGGACTGCCAGGACAGGGAGACAATGGATTCTATGGGACCGCCGAGACAGGGAGCCAATGGATTCTACGGGACTGCCGGGACAGGGAGACAATGGATTCTACGGGACAGATGGGACAGGGAGCCAATGGATTCTATGGGACCGCCGGGACAGGGAGCCAATAGATTCTATGGGACTGCCGGGACAGGGAGCCAATGGTTTCTACGGGACCGCTGGGACAGGGAACCAATGGATTCTACGAGACCGCCGGGACAGGGAGAGCCAATGGATTCTACGGGACCGCCGGGACAGGGAGCCAATGGAGTCTAAGGGACCGCCGAGACAGGGAGAGCCAATGGATTCTACGGGACCGCCGGGACAGGGAGCCAATGGAGTCTAAGGGACCGCCGAGACAGGGAGAGCCAATGGATTCTACGGGACCGCTGGGACAGGGAGAGCCAATGGATTCTACGGGACTGCTGGGACAGGGAGACAATGGAGTCTAAGGGACCGCAGGGACAGGGAGCCAATGGAGTCTAAGGGACCGCCGAGACAGGGAGAGCCAATGGATTCTACGGGACCGCAGGGACAGGGAGCCAATGGAGTCTAAGGGACCGCCGAGACAGGGAGAGCCAATGGATTCTACGGGACCGCTGGGACAGGGAGAGCCAATGGATTCTACGGGACCGCTGGGACAGGGAGACAATGGTTTCTACGGGACCGCAGGGACAGGGAGCCAATGGATTCTACGGGACCACCGAGACAGGGAGCCAATGTATTCTACAGGACTGCCGGGACAGGGAGACAATGGATTCTACGGGACCGCCCAAACAGGGAGAGCCAATGGATTCTACGGGACCGCAGGGACAGGGAGCCAATGGATTCTACGGGACCACCGAGACAGGGAGCCAATGGATTCTACAGGACTGCCAGGACAGGGAGACAATGGATTCTATGGGACCGCCGAGACAGGGAGCCAATGGATTCTACGGGACTGCCGGGACAGGGAGACAATGGATTCTACGGGACCGCCGGGACAGGGAGAGCCAATGGATTCTACGGGGCCGCCGAGACAGGGAGACAATGGATTCTACGGGACCGCCCAAACAGGGAGAGCCAATGGATTCTACGGGACCGCAGGGACAGGGAGCCAATGGATTCTACGGGACCACCGAGACAGGGAGCCAATGGATTCTACAGGACTGCCAGGACAGGGAGACAATGGATTCTATGGGACCGCCGAGACAGGGAGCCAATGGATTCTACGGGACTGCCGGGACAGGGAGACAATGGATTCTACGGGACCGCCGGGACAGGGAGAGCCAATGGATTCTACGGGACCGCCGAGACAGGGAGACAATGGATTCTATGGGACCGCCGGGACAGGGAGCCAATGGAGTCTACTGGACCGCCGAGACAGGGAGAGCCAATGGATTCTACGGGACCGCTGGGACAGGGAGAGCCAATGGATTCTACGGGACCGCCGGGACAGGGAGCCAATGGATTCTACGGGACCGCCGGGACAGGGAGCCAATGGATTCTACGGGACCGCCGGGACAGGGAGCCAATGGATTATACGGGACCGTCGGGACAGGGAGCCAATGGATTCTATAAGACTGCCGGGACAGGGAGCCAATGGATTCTACGGGACCGCCGGGACAGGGAGAGCCAATGGATTCTACGGGACCGCCGGGACAGGGAGCCAATGGATTCTACTGGACCACCGGGACAGAGAGTCAATGCTTCTACGGGACCGTCGGCCCAGGGAGAGCCAATGGATTCTACTGGACTGCCAGGACAGGGGGCCAATGGATTCTACTGGACAGCCGGGACAGGGAGCCAATGAATTCTACGGGACCGCCGGGACAGGGAGCCAATGGATTCTACGGGACCGCCGGGAAAGGGAGCCAATGGATTCTACGGTACCGCTGAGACAGGGAACCAATGGATTCTATGGGACCGTCGGGACTTGGAGCCAATGGATTCTATGGGACCGTGGAGATACGGAGCCAATGGATTCTACGGGACTGCCAAGACAGGGAGCCAATGGATTCTACGGGACCACTGGGACAGGGAACCAATGGATTCTATGGGACCGTCGGGACTGGGAGCCAATGGATTCTACGGGACCGTGGAGATGTGGAGCCAATGGATTCTACGGGGACCGCCAAGACAGGGAGCCAATGGATTCTACGGGACCACTGGGACAGGGAGCCAATGGATTCTACGGGACCGCTGGGACAGGGAGCCAATGGATTCTACGGGACTGCCGGGACAGGGAGACAATGGATTCTACGGGACCACCGGGACAGGGAGAGCCAATGGATTCTATGGGACCGCCGAGACAGGGAGACAATGGATTCTACGGGACCGCCGGGACAGGGAGCCAATGGAGTCTACTGGACCGCCGAGACAGGGAGAGCCAATGGATTCTACGGGACCGCCAGGACAGGGAGCCAATGGATTCTACGGGACCGCCGGGACAGGGAGCCAATGGATTCTATGGGACCGCCGGGACAGGGAGACAATGGATTATACGGGACCGTCGGGACAGGGAGCCAATGGATTCTATGAGACTGCCGGGACAGGGAGCCAATGGATTCTACGGGACCGCCGGGACAGGGAGAGCCAATGGATTCTACGGGACCGCCGGGACAGGGAGCCAATGGATTCTACTGGACCACCGGGACAGAGAGTCAATGCTTCTACGGGACCGTCGGCCCAGGGAGAGCCAATGGATTCTACTGGACTGCCAGGACAGGGGGCCAATGGATTCTACTGGACAGCCGGGACAGGGAGCCAATGAATTCTACGGGACCGCCGGGACAGGGAGCCAATGGATTCTACGGGACCGCCGGGAAAGGGAGCCAATGGATTCTACGGTACCGCTGAGACAGGGAGCCAATGGATTCTACGGGACGGCTGGGACAGGGAACCAATGGATTCTATGGGACTGTCGGGACTTGGAGCCAATGGATTCTATGGGACCGTGGAGATACGGAGCCAATGGATTTTACGGGACCGCCAAGACAGGGATCCAATGGATTCTACGGGACCACTGGGACAGGGAACCAATGGATTCTATGGGACCGTCGGGACTGGGAGCCAATGGATTCTACGGGGACCGCCAAGACAGGGAGCCAATGGATTCTACGGGACTGCTGGGACAGGGAGCCAATGGATTCTACGGGACAATCGAGACAGGGAGCCAATGGCCTTGTATGTGACCCGGTACCAACCAGATTCCCCAACGTGTCTGACGCTCGCTGGACTTAAAACAGAATGACAGATTTTATCACCGCAAATGTTAATATATATATATAAAAAAAAAGTTTATCTTAAGAAATAAAAAATGAAAAAATTTAATTTTCTGCCAATCTATATCGGGGTCTCCAAACTTTTCTGAATGTGGGCACATCGTACAATCTGCAAATATTAACAGGTGCAAAAAAATCCCCATCAGTGTCCTCCTTTACATCAGTGTCCCCCTTTACATCAGTGTCCCCCTTTACATCAGTGTCCCCATCAGAGTCCTCTGTTATTTCAGGGTCCCCAACAGAGGCCCCCTCTTACATTAGGTTCCCCATCAGAGACCCCCCTTGCAATATGGTCCTCATCAGAGTGCCCCCTTATATCAGGGTCTTCATCATAGTTCCCCCGTTTATCAGGAACCCCATCAGAGTACTTCTTTAGATCATTGTCCCTATTACAGCTCCCTTTACATCAGGTTCCCCATCAGAGTTCCTTCATACATCAAGGTACCCACTAGAGTCCCCAATTACATTAGAGTTTCCCTCTTAAATCAAGGTACCCACCAGAGTCCCCAATTACATCAGAGTTTCCCTCTTACATCAAGGTACCCACCAGAGTCCCCAATTACATCAGAGTTTCCCTCTTACATCAAGGTACCCACTAGAGTCCTCCATTACATCAGAGTTTCCCTCTTACATCAAGGTACCCACTAGAGTCCCCAATTACATCAGGATTCTCATCAGAGTTTTTCCTTACATCATTGTCCCCATCAGAGCCCCCATACATCAGAATCCCCATCAGAGTTCCCCTATACATCAGAGTCCCCATCATAGCCCCCCTTACATCAGAGTCCCCATCAGAGTTCTTCCATACAGCAAGATCCCCATGAGAGTTTCCCTATTACATCAGAGTCCCCATCAGAGTTCTTCCATACAGCAAGATCCCCATGAGAGTTTCCCTATTACATCAGAGTCCCCATCAGAGTTCCCTCATACATCAGGTTCCCTATCGGAGTTCCTCAATTACATCAGGGTCCCCATCAGAGTTCTCCTTTACCTCAAGATCCCTATCAGAGTTTCCAAATTACACCATCAGAGCCCCCTTACACCAGAGTTCCCCCCTATATCAGAGTCCCCATCAGAGTTCCCCCATACATCAAGGTCCCCTATCAGAGTTCCTTGATTACATCAAGGTCCCTATCAGAGTTCCCCCATTACACCAGAGTCCCCATCAGAGTTCCCACATACATCAAGGTCCCCATCAGAGTTCTTCCATACATCAGGTTCCTTATCAGAGTTCCTCGATTACATCAAGGTCCCCATCAGAGTTTCCCCATTACAGCAGAGTCCCCATCAGAGTTCCCTCATACATCAGGTTCCATCCCCATCAGAGTTCCCTCCATTACATCAAAGTCCCCATCAGAGTTCTTCCATACATCAAGGTCACCATCAGAGTTCCCTCGTACATCAGGATCCCTATCAGAGTTCCTTGATTGCATCAGGGTCCCCATCAGAGTTCCCCCTTACATCAAGGTCCCCATCAGAGTTTCCCCATTACATTAGAGTCCCCATCAGAGTTCCCCATTACATCAAGGTCCCCATCAGAGTTTCCCCATTACACCAGAGTCCCTTTACATCGGAGTTCCCCCCTACATCAGAGTCCCCATCAGAGCCCCCTTACATCAGAGTTTCCCCCTACATCAGAGTCCCCATCAAAATTCCCCCATTACATTAGAGTCCCCATCAGAGTTTCCCAATTACTTCAGAGTCCCTATCAGAGTTCCCTCATACATCAGGTTCCCTATCAGAGTTCATCGATTACATCATGGTCCCCATCAGAGTTTCCCCATTACACCAGAGTCCTTTTACATCAGAGTTCCCCCCTACATCAGAGTCCCCTTACATCAGAGTTCCCCCCTACATCAGAGTCCCCTTACATCAGAGTCCCCTTACATCAGAGTTTTCCCCTACATCATAGTGCCCATCAAAATTCCCCCATTACATTAGAGTCCCCATCAGAGTTTCCCAATTACATCAGAGTCCCTATCAGAGTTCCCTCATACATCAGGTTCCCTGTCAGAGTTCATCGATTACATCATGGTCCCCATCGGAGTTCCCCCATACGTCAGGGTCCCCCATTGGATCAAAGTCCCCATCAGACTCCCCCCTTACATCAGGTACTCTATCAAAGTTCCCCCTTACATCAGGATCCCCATTAGTCCCCCTTATAATATAGTACCTATCTGAGCCCTTTCCCTTTTATCAGGTTCCTCATCAGAGTCCCCCTTACATCAGAAGCAGAGACCATAGACAGCCTTAGTCCTCAATCTGTGCACACTGAGAAACATGCCTCTGACCCTATCCGGGGGCCGGATAAAATCTTATAGCGCCACCGGATGTGGCCCCCGGGCCGTAGTTTGGAGACCCCTGCTTTTTATGAACTTTTACCGTTTGAACCTTTTGTGAAGAAAATATCAAAAAATCGGATTCTTTCCTCATGTTGTTATGCATGTGCTCATCGTCAGGACTAGTTTAGATGTTCCTGGAAATTATAAATATCATGTACACCCATTATTGCGCCTATTGTGTTAGCATCGCGGTAAACAATGCTTGTCACGTGCCTCTTTTGTGCTGCTTTTCTATTGTATGGATTTTTGTACTAGCATTAAGGAGGAGCGGTTAGGGGTGGTAAAAACAGAGCTCAACTGCACACCCCCCCCCTAAAAACGCAATTGCAAACGGGGCCTTAGAGCTGCGTGTTAAAAGGTAAAAACAATCTTATCAACGTGTCTTATTCTATTATTAACCTTTATCTGTACACATTGTAATTATCTATGTTCATGGGCGCCCGTCAGATCGATAACAAAATAAATTACACAAAAAGGGGTTTCCATCCGGTACATCTGGGCCCTTTAATAAAAATAAAATATAAATCTCTGGGCCCTTTAATAAAAAATAAATAAAAAAAATATTTAAAAAAAAAAGGTGGGGGGGGTTTGCCATCCAGGGTCCTGGGGACCTCTGGGCCCTTTAATTAAAAAATAATAAAAAAAAATATATAAACAAAAATAAAAAAATAAACAATCATTTATAAAAAAAAATATGGGGTTTGCCACAGGGGGCCCTGGGGACCTCTAAGCCCTTTAATAAAAAAAATACATATACTCTATATATAAAAAAGAAAATAATATAAAAAAAATTAAATTTGTTTATAAAAAAAGGAGGGTTGCCATCTGGGCCCTTTAATAATATATATATATATATATATATATATATATATATATATATATATATATATATATATATATATATATATATATATATATATATATGTAAAAATAAAAGGAATAAAAAAATATATAAAAAAATGATTTTATAAAAAAAAAGGGGGGTTGTCATCCGGGGCCCTGGGGATGTCCGGGCCCCTGGGGACCTCCAGACCCCTAAAGAAAAATGGCCCTTTAATAAAAAATAAAATAAAAATATATTAAAAAAAATATATTTTTTTTATAAAAAATAAAAAAATAAAAGGGGGGTTGCCGTCCGGGGCCATGGGGGCCACCGGGGCCCCTGGGAACCTCCAGACCTCTAAAAAAAAAAATAGATTGGCCCTTTAATAAAAAATAAAATAAAAATATATTGAAAAAATAAAAATTATAAAAAAAGGGGGGTTGCCATCTGGGGCCCCTGGGAACCTCCATACCTCTAAAAAAAAAAAAATAGATTGGCCCTTTAATAAAAAATAAAATAAAAATATATTGAAAAAAAAAATTATAAAAAAAAGGGGGGTTGCCATCTGGGGCCCTGGGGGGCTCCGGACCCCTAAAAAAAATTGTCCCTTTAATAAAAAATACAATTAAAATGTATATAAAAAAATAAATAAAAAAAAAAGGGGGGGGTTGTCATCCGGGGCCATGGGGGCCACCGGGCCCCTGGGGACCTCCGAACCTCTAAAAAAAAAATATATATAGATTGGCCCTTTAATAAAAAATAAAATAAAAATATATTGAAAAAAAATATATATATATAAAAAAAGGGGGGGGTTGCCATCTGGGGCCCTGGGGGGCTCCGGGCCCCTGGGGACCTCCGGACCCCTAAAAAAAATTTGTCCCTTTAATAAAAAATAAAATAAAAATATATTTAAAAAAATATTTTTTTTTTTTATAAAAAATAAATAAAAAAAAAGGGGGGTTGCCGTCCGGGGCCATGGGGGTGTCAGGGCCCCTAAAAAAAAAATGTCCCTTTAATAAAAAATAAAATAAAAATATATTAAAAAATATATTTTTTTTAAATAAAAAAACGAAAAAAAAACGGGGGTTGCGGTCCGGGACCATGGGGGCCACCGGGCCCCTGGGGACCTCCGGACCTCTAAAAAAAATAAAAAATAGATTGGCCCTTTAATAAAAAATAAAATAAAAATATATGAAAAAAAATAAATATATATATATATATACATATATATAAAAAGGGGGGGTTGCCATCTGGGCCCCTGGGGGCCTCCGGGCCCCTTACAGGTGTACTGCCTGTACCCCCTGATGGCGGCCCTGCCTATTTACATTCATATTTTGCTTCATTCGTACAGAACAAATGTACATGCACTTTCACTGGGTGGATGGATAAACCCCATAAAATATGTCTGGACGAAAAAAAGGATGGAATACATTTTTTTGCATTTGTAAGCAGCAGCCTCAATGCAGGGATGAAACCATTGCTATCTGGGCAAGCAGCAGCCTCTCTGCATGGATCAGACCACTGCTATCTGTGCAAGCAGCAGCCTCTCTGCATGGATCAGACCATTGCTATCTGTGTAAGCAGAAGCCTCTCTGCATGAGTCAGACCACTGCTATCTGTGCAAGCAGCAACCTCTCTGCATGGGTCAGACCACTGCTACCTGTGTAAGCAGCAGCCTCTCTGCATGGGTCAGACCACTGTTATCTGTGCAAGCAGCAGCCTCTCTGTATGGGTCAGACCACTGCTATCTTTGTAAGCAGTAGCCTCCCTGCCATGGTTAGACCACTGCAATCTGTGTAAGCAGCAGCCTCCGTGCAGTGGCCATACGCGCCGCATTCAGGAAACAAGATACGCCTGAATTTTGCCAAAATACGACCGACGTAAGTCTCCTACGCCGTCGTATCTTGGGTGCATATTTACGCTGGCCGCTAGGGGCGCTTCCATTGATTTACGCCTCGAATATGTAAATGAGCTAGATACGCCGATTCATGAACGTACTTGCGCCCGTCAAAGTAAGCTACGCCGTTTACGTAAGGCGTACGTCCGGCGTAAAGTTACCCCTGCTATATAAGGCGCAGCCAATGCTAAGGTATGGACGACGGAACAGCCGTCGGATTTTACGTCGTTTACGTAAGTCGTACGTGAATGGGGCTGGGCGTAGGTTACGTTCACGTCGTAGGCATTGGGCCAGATTCAAGAAGCAATTGCGCCCGTGTAACCATAGGTTACACAGCGCAATTGCTTACTTGCTCCGGTGTAACGAGTGCTCCTGATTCAGGAACCTCGTTACACCGAGATTTTAGATTTTAGGCTGCATTCTTGCGGGGGCCGCTAGGGGGCGCTCCCATTGTGATCAGCGTGTAGTATGCAAATTGCATACTACCACTGATTCACAAGCTTGCGCGGGCCCCGCGCAAGCCAGGTACGGAGTTTCCGTACGGCAACTTTAGCGCAAGGCTGCCCCTTCTAATAGTAGGGGCAGCCAATGCTAAAGTATAGCCGGCCTTCCCGCGCCGTGAAATTAGAATTTCACGGCGTTTGCGTAAGTGATTCGTGAATGGCGCTGGACGCCATTCACGTTCACTTTGAAGCAAATGACGTCCTTGCGATGTCATTTGCCGCAATGCACGTCGGGAAAGTTTCCCGACGGAGCATGCGCTGTACGCTTTAAATGATTCCCGCCCCCGGCGGGATCATTTAACTTGCGCGCGCTTACGCCGGGCAAATTTGCCGGCGCGCCCTCGCAATTCACGGAGCTACTGCTCCGTGAATCGAGGGTAGCGCAAATTATTTGCGGGGGCGCAGGGCAAAATCGTTGCCCTGCTCCCCCGCAAATAAAGCGCAAATCTACTTGAATCTGGGCCATTGAGTCGGCGTATCTTAGGGCGTAAATTCGACGTGATTCTGAGCATGCGCGCGCATGCGCCGTTCGCTCGGCGCTTCATTTACATGGGGTCACGATTCATTTTAATACAACACGCCCACTACCTGCCTACTTTGAATTACGCGGGCTTACGCCGGCCCATTTACGTTACGCCGGCGCACATATGGGAGCAAGTGCTTTCTGAATACAGTACTTGCCTCTCAATGTTACGACGGCGTAGCGCATATGAGATGCGCTACCCCTATTTAAAGATGCACCGTTCTTTCTGAATCCCGGTCGATGTGTTCATAACTGGTAATGACAGGTCCACTTTATCTCTCCCCACCGTGTGGCAGCTCCGTGATGCAATAAAAAACGTTTCCTGTTTTCATGGCGCTGGCATTGCGTTACGTATCTATATCAGCGCTCAGTGTTGTGTGGGATCCGTTGGTGGCGGCTTGCAGCCACATGAATCGGAAGCGGAATGACTCACTGTGTGGGGTGAACGTTGGGGGGGGGGAGAAATCGTCTGCCGTGACTCAATCTCTAACGTGACAAGCAGCAGGCCGCTCCGCCGTGCGCTATTTTTACTGAGTTGTGTAACCCCTTCCAGCAGCCTGAGGATACGTGAGCCGGCCAGATGCACTACACGCCTTAAAGCTGAAGTTTACTCTGCTTCGTGTTTTTTTTCCCCCTTTACTAATGCTAGGCAGGCCAGGGACACTCAGACTGGGGAGGAAAGGGCTAGATGACGCTGGACGTCCTCAAGCCAGGAAATGGGGCAGGCTCTATCCAATTTGCCTGCAGCTTCTAGTGCACATTGCGAGAAACTCACAGTGTGTGGCAAAATCAGAGTAAGCAGTTTCAGTCAATGAAAATATTTTAAACTTCCGCTTTCCTTGGAGCTCTGCCTATAAAGCCTGTGAGTGTTCCCCTCCAGCAAGCAAGGTAGAGACCATAGCGTGCTTAGTGTCCTCCTCAGACCACCATCCAGAGCACTGTGCATTACAGGTCTCCTTGAACCACCTTCAAAAGCACTGTGCAGCATTACAGGCTCCCTCAGACCACCATCCAGAGCACTGTGTGCATTACAGGTCTCCTCAGATCACCATCCAGAGCACTGTGTGCATTACAGGTCTCCTTACACCACCTTCAAGAGCACTGTGCAGCATTACAGGCTCCATCAGACCACCATCCAGAGCACTGTGTGCATTAAAAGCCTCCTCAGACCACCATTCAGAGCACTGTGCAGCATTACAGGCCTCCTCAGACCACTGTCCAGAGCACTCGGAATTACAGACCTCCTCAGACTACTGCCTAGAGCACTGTGTGCATTACAGGCCTCCTCAGATCATCCAGAGCACTGTGTGCATTACAGGTCTCCTCAGATCACCATCCAGAGCACTGTGTGCATTACAGGTCTCCTTACACCACCTTCAAGAGCACTGTGCAGCATTACAGGCTCCATCAGACCACCATCCAGAGCACTGTGTGCATTAAAAGCCTCCTCAGACCACCATTCAGAGCACTGTGCAGCATTACAGGCCTCCTCAGACCACTGTCCAGAGCACTCGGAATTACAGACCTCCTCAGACTACTGCCTAGAGCACTGTGTGCATTACAGGCCTCCTCAGATCATCCAGAGCACTGTGTGCATTACAGGCCTCCTCAGATCATCCAGAGCACTGTGTGCATTACAGGCCTCCTCAGACCACCGTTCAGAGCACTGTGCAGTATTACAGGCCTCCTCACACCACTGTCCAGAGCACTGCGTGCATTACAGGCCTCCTTAGACCACTGTCCAGAGCACTGTGTGCATTGCAGGCCTCTTTAGACCACTGTCCAGAGCACTGTGTGCATTACAGGCCTCCTCAGACCAATGTCTAGAGCGCTGTGCATTACCAGACTCCTCAGACCACCGTTCAGAGCACTCACCTTGCATTACTGGCCTCCTCAGAGCCCCGACCAGAGCACGGTGTGCATTACATTCCTGCTCAGACCACCGTTCAGAGCACTGTGTGCATTACAGGCCTCCTCAAATCACTGTCCAGAGCACTGTGTGCATTACAGGCCCCATCAGACCACCTTCCAGAGCACTGTGCAGCATTTCAGGCCTCTTTAGACCAATGTCCAGAGCACTGTGCAGTATTACAGGCCTTCTCAGACCACCGTACAGAGCACTGCGTTCATTAAAGGCCTCCTCAGATCATCCAGAGCACTGTGTGCATTACAGGCCTCCTCAGACCACCGTCCAGAGCACTGTTTGCACTACAGGCCTCCTCAGACCACTGTCCAGAGCACTGTGTGCATTATAGGCCTCCTCAGATCATCCAGAGCACTGTGTGCATTGCAGGCCTCATCAGATCATCCAGAGCACTGTGTGCATTACAGGCCTCCTCAGATCATCCAGAGCACTGTGTGCATTACAGGCCTCCTCAGATCATCCAGAGCACTGTGTGCATTACAGGCCTCCTCAAATCACTGTCCAGAGCACTGTGTGCATTACAGGCCCCCTCAGACCACCTTCCAGAGCACTGTGCAGCATTTCAGGCCTCTTTAGACCACCGTACAGAGCACTGCGTTCATTACAGGCCTCCGCAGATCATCTAGAGCACTGTGTGTATTACAGGCCTCCTCAGACCACAGTCCAGAGCACTGTTTGCACTACAGGCCTCCTCAGACCACTGTCCAGAGCACTTTGTGCATTACAGGCCTCCTCAGATCATCCAGAGCACTGTGTGCATTACAGGCTTCCTCGGATCATCCAGAGCACTGTGTACATTACAGGCCTCCTCAGATCATTCAGAGCACTGTGTGCATTACAGGCCTCCTCAGATCATCCAGAGCACTGTGTGCATTACAGGCCTCCTCAGATCATCCAGAGCACTGTGTGCATTACAGGCTTTCTCAGATCATCCAGAGCACTGTGTGCATTACAGGCCTCCTCAGACCACCGTTCAGAGCACTGTGCAGTATTACAGGCCTCCTCAGACCACCGTCCAGAGCACTGTGTGCATTGCAGGCCTCTTTAGACCACTGTCCAGAGCACTGTGCATTATAGGCCTCCTCAGACCAATGTCTAGAGCGCTGTGCATTACCAGACTCCTCAGACCACCGTTCATAGCACTCACCTTGCATTACTGCATAGCTCCCAACTGTCCCTGATTTTGAGGGACTGTCCCTGATTTGGAGCAATGTTCCTCTGTCCCTCATTCCCCCTTAATTTGTCCCTCATTTTGGTCTGATCTATATAGCTGTATATAAAATGCACGTTTTATCTTTCAAAAAGTGCTTCCCGGTGCTAAACATTTCATTCAAATTCTAAATTGCTGCATTTGTAAATTTTAAAAGCCAATATGAAGGAATAGTAGTGGTAAAAAAAAAGCCCTTGTGGATTTAATTAGCCTTTTCTTGGTTAATTCTCCTTTAAGGGTGTGTGTCAGGAGGCGTGTCCTATGCCTACATACGTTTGCAAGTAGGTGTCCCTCATTCCCATCTCAAAATGTTGGGAGGTATGTTACTGGCCTCCTCAGAGCACCGACCAGAGCACGGTGTGCATTACATTCCTCCTCAGACCACCGTTCAGAGCACTGTGTGCATTACAGGCCTCCTCAAATCACTGTCCAGAACACTGTGTGCATTACAGGCCTCCTCAGACCACCTTCCAGAGCACTGTGCAGCATTTCAGGCCTCTTTAGACCACTGTCCAGAGCACTGTGCAGTATTACAGGCCTTCTCAGACCACTGTACAGAGCACTGCCTTCATTACAGGCCTCCTCAGATCATCCAGAGCACTGTGTGCATTACAGGCCTCCTCAGATCATCCAGAGCACTGTGTGCATTACAGCATACCTCCCAACAAGCACGGATTCTGCAGGATTTTCCCGCACTGACTGCATATTCCCGCAGTCCCGCAAAAGGGTTAAATTTCCCGCACTGAGAGGATCCGAGCTCCCCCCGCTCAGTACTGTAGGAGGAAGCGGGCGTAGCTGAATGGGCAGTACTGCTGGAGGAGGCAGGTGGAGCTGAATGGCAGCCTATAGGAGGAGGCGGGCGGAGCTGAATGGCAGCCGTACTATAGGAGGAGGCAGGCGGAGCTGAACGGCAGCTGTACTATTGGAGGAGGCAGGTGGAGCTGAACGGCAGCTGTACTATTAGAGGAGGCGGGTGTAGCTGAATGGGCAGTACTGCTGGAGGAGGAACCGTAGTGGCGCGTCGATGACTGCTGAGGGAGGAGACATTCTGTGCAAAGGTGAGAGGCATCCACTTTGTCCCCCCCCCCACTCAACAACCTCGACCCCCCCTGCTCAACAACCTTGACTCCCCCCCCCGCTCAACAACTGTCCCGCAGTGGACTTTTTAAATGTTGGGAGGTCAGGCCTCCTCAGACCACCGTCCAGAGCACTGTTTGCACTACAGGCCTCCTCAGACCACCATCTAGAGCACTGTGTGCATTACAGACCTCCTCAGATCATCCAGAGCACTGTGTACATTACAGGCTTCCTCAGACCACTGTCCAGAGCACTGTGTGCATTACAGACCTCCTCAGATCATCCAGAGCACTGTGTACATTACAGGCTTCCTCAGACCACTGTCCAGAGCACTGTGTACATTACAGGCCTCCTCAGACCACTGTCCAGAGCACTGTGTGCATTACAGACCTCCTCAGATCATCCAGAGCACTGTGTACATTACAGGCTTCCTCAGACCACTGTCCAGAGCACTGTGTACATTACAGGCCTCCTCAGACTACTGTCCAGAGCACTGTGTACATTACAGGCCTCCTCAGACTACTGTCCAGAGCACTGTGTGCATTACAGACCTCCTCAGATCATCCAGAGCACTGTGTACATTACAGGCTTCCTCGGATCATCCAGAGCACTGTGTGCATTACAGGCCTCCTCAGACCCCCATCCAGAGCCCTGTGCATTACAGGCCTCCCCAAACCGTCCAGACCTCTTAGGTACCAAAAGATGTTATATAATGGCTAAATCTGTGGCTGTGTATTGTGTTCAAACCTTAATACCATAAATAATAACAGATTATTGGATTTTTTTTTTACTTCAGGAGTATATAAAGGCCTGGATTCACATACCTTGGCGCATAGTTATGCCGGCGTAGCGTATCGAATATACGATACGCCGACGTAGCGCAGAGCGGCGAGCACAGTATTCACAAAGCACTTGTTCCCTAATCTACGCTGGGTTCCCTCGGCGTAACTCGTCGTAAGTGGCAGTGGGCATGAGCCATGCTAATGAGGCGTGACCCCATGTAAATGATGGGCCCAGCGCCATCAAGATACGAATAACGAACGGCGCATGCACCGTCCCGTGGACGCTTCCCAGTGCGCATGCTCAGAATCACGTCGAAACAACTGCCTAAGTTACGTCGAATCACTGCCTACGACTTGAACGTAACTTACGACTAGCCCTATTCACGTACTACTACGTAAACTACGTAAAAAACGACGGCTGTGTTCCCTGGTGCAGCCATTTGCATTGATGCTGCTGACTTACACCTGCTTTATGAGTCGTAACTTTACGCCGGACGTACGACTTACGTAAATCGCGTATATTAACCACTTGCCGACCGCCGCTACATGCGGCGGTCGGATTCCCGCGGGGAGCGATCCGGGACGACGGCGCGGCTATTCGTTTATAGCCGCTCCGTTGCGATCGCTCCCCGGAGCTGAAGAACGGGGAGAGCCGTATGTAAACACGGCTTCCCCGTGCTTCACTGTGGCGGCGCATCGATCGAGTGATCCCCTTTATAGGGAGACTCTATCGATGATGTCAGTCCTACAGCCACACCCCCCTACAGTTGTAAACACACACTAAGTGAACACTAACTCCTACAGCGCCCCCTGTGGTTAACTCCCAAACTGCAACTGTCATTTTCACAACAAACAATGCAATTTGCATTTTTTGCTGTGAAAATGACAATGGTCCCAAAAATGTGTCAAAATTGTCCGAAGTGTCTCCGCCATAATGTCGCAGTCACGAAAAAAAATCGCTGATCGCCGCCATTAGTAGTAAAAAATAAATAATGAATAAAAATGCAATAAAACTATCCCCTATTTTGTAAACGCTATAAATTTTGCGCAAACCAATCGATAAACGCTTATTGCGATTTTTTTTAACAAAAATAGGTAGAAGAATACGTATCGGCCTAAACTGAGGATTTTTTTTTTTTTATATATATATATGTTTTTGGGGGATATTTATTATAGCAAAAAGTAAAAAATATTGAATTTTTTTCAAAATTGTCGCTCTATTTTTGTTTATAGCGCAAAAAATAAAAACTGCAGAGGTGATCAAAAACCACCAAAAGAAAGCTCTATTTGTGGGGGAAAAAGGACGCCAATTTTGTTAGGGAGCCACGTCGCACGACCACGCAATTGTCTGTTAAAGCGACGCAGTGCCGAATCGCAAAACCTGGCCTGGGCATTTAGCAACAAAATGGTCCGGGGCTTAAGTGGTTAATGACTAAAATACGACTAAAACTAAAATGTCATTTTAGTCAAAAGGCTATAACTGAATCGAAATTTGGCATCAAAATGAATACAGGGGAAGGCTGGCGGTCCAATTTCAGTTTATGGGGACGCTCTAGTTTTAGGATAGGATTGGCTGTGTTGTTTAGTCTACAAATATATCTTTAGACTCTGGCAGAGCTCCGGACTTAATGAGGAACACAAAACCACCCCAACCACAAAAACACTACAAGTTATAATGACATGGTAGCCCTGCCAGGCGGCCCAGATACAACACAACCTCCACCGTTCACAAGCTCCTTGCCGAAAATATCCCCGGCATTCCACACACACATACAGGGCGCTGCCCTCCCATTGGTGGAGGAATGACCTTTGTAACATATAGAGATCCTTTTTTACCACATTTCCCAAAAACAATATCATAATGACATGGTAGTCCTGCCAGGCTGCCCTGATACAATACAAACTTCACCATTTACATACACTCCTTCCCGAAAATATCTCCGGTGTTCCGCACATACACTGTGGGCCAGATCCACAGCCAGCCAGCGCAACGTAACTTTTTCCATTTAAGTTACACTGCCGCAAAGTTGCCAAGTTAGGTGCCGATCCACAAAGCACTTACCTGGAAATTTGCGGCGGTGTAACTTAAATCCATCCGGCGCAAGGCGGGCCAATTCAAATGGGAGAGTCCCATTTAAATTAGGAGCGCTCCCGCGCCGGACGTACTGCGCATGCTCCGTCGGGTAACTTACCCGACGTGCATTGCGCTAACAGACGTCGCTCCGACGTCATTTGCTTAGACGGTAACGTAAATGGCGTCCAGCGCCATTCACGGACGTCTTACGCAAACGACGTAGAGTTTGAATTTTCGACGCGGGAACGACGGCCATACTTAATAGGGCTTAGTCAAATAGGACTCAGCCCTATTTTTACACTGCGTAACTCGACGTAAACGACGTAGAATTAGCGCGACGGGCCCGTCGGAACGTTCGTGGATCGCCGTAAGTGTTCATTTGCATATTCTAGGCTGGCCGCAATGGCCTTGCCACCTAGCGGCCGGCCTAGAATTGCATCCTTAAGATCCGACAGTGTAATTCAATTACACATGTCGGATCTTCTGTCTATCTCTTGGAAACTGATTCTGTGGATCAGTTCCATAGATAGAAACAGGGATACGACGGCGTATCAGTAGATACGCCGGCGTATCCCTTTTGTGGATTACCCCCAAAATTACCAAAAGTATTGGGACGCCTGCCTTTACACCCAACATGAACTTTAATGACATCCCAGTCTTACTCTGTAGGGTTCAATATTGAGTTGGCCCACCCTCTGCAGCTATAACAGCTTTAACTCTTCTGGGAAGGCCGTCCACAAGGTTTAGGAGTGTGTCTATGGGAATGTTTGACCATTCTTCCAGAAGCGCATTTGTGAGATCAGGCACTAATGTTGGACGGGAAGGCCTGGCTCGCAGTCTCCACTCTAGTTCATCCCAAAGGTGTTCTATCGGGTTGAGGTCAGGACTCTGTGCAGGCCAGTCAAGTTCGTCCACCCAAAACTCGCTCATCCGTGTCTTTATGGACCTTGCTTTGTGCACTGGTGCGCAGTCATGTTGGAACAGGAAGGGCCCATCAAAAAACTGTTCCCACAAAGTTGGGAGCATGAAATTGTCCAAAATGTCTTGGTATGCTGACGCCTTAAGAGTTTTCTTCACTGGAACTAAAGGGGCCAACCCCAGAAGAACAACCCCCCCACCATAATCCCCCCCTCTATCAAATGATTTGGACCAGTGCACAAAGCAAGGTCCATAAAGACATGGATAAGCAAGTTTGTGGTGGAGGAACTTGACTGGCCTCAGCCCAATAGAACAGCTCTGGGATGAATTAGAGCGGAGACTATGAGCCAGGCCTTCTCGTCCAACATCAGTGCATGACCTCACAAATGTGTTTCTGGAAGAATGGTCAAACATTCCCATAGACACACTCCTAAACCTTGTGGACAGCCTTCCCAGAAGAGTTGAAGCTGTTACAGCTGCACAGAGTGGGCCAACTCAATATTGAACCCTATGGACTAAGACTGGGATGCCATTAAAGTTCATGTGCGTGTAAAGGCAGGTGTCCCAATACTTTTGCAGCCCCCAACCACTACCTCCCTTAGGTGCATTCATTGTTAATGGCACCCCAAACTTGGCTAGCAGACGCGTTTTTTTTCCGCGTGGAAAAACGTGCAACAAACGCGTCAAAATACTTGTATAAATTGCATGAAGCTCAACGCGCTAAAAAAACTCCATGGCCCCGTACACACCATAGAATCCATCCGCTGAAAAATCTCAGCGGATCGGTTTCAGCGGATAGATTCTATGGTGTGTACATTCCTGCGGATATTTATCCGCGGGAATTTCACGATTCCAGCAGATAAAAATTTGTAGACATGTCTACAAATCTATCCGCTTGAATCGATCCCAAAGGATTGATCCGCTGGTCTGTACAGACTCACCGGATCAATCCGTCCGAAGGGATCCCCCGCATGCGTCGTAATGATTCGACGCATGCGTGGAATTCCTTATATGACAGCGTCGCGCTCGTCGCCGCGTCATCATCGTGGCGACGGCGCGACACGTCATCGCGAGGGGATTTCGGCGCGGATTTCGATCCTATGGTGAGTACACTCCATCGGATCCAAATCCGCTGAAATCCTTGAGAGGATTTATCCGCGGAAACGGTCCGCTGGACCGTATCCGCGGATAAATCCTCTCGTGTGTACTAGGCCCATGAGTTACAGTACTTTGATGTATCTGTCACACGTAGGGCAGTCCATTAAAATGAATGAGCTGCCCTATGTGCTAGAACGTACACAAAACACGCACAAAGTAATGGGATGTTCTATGGGCGTAGCACGAGAATGTGCACGGATAATTGGGCTGCCCTATGCGCGTAGCACGAGAATGTGCACCAAATGGGCACAGATAATTAGGCTGCCCTATGTGCGTAGCATTAGAATGTGCACAGATAATTAGGCTGCCCTATGTGCGTAGCATTAGAATGTGCACAGATAATTAGGCTGCCCTATGTGCGTAGCATTAGAATGTGCACAGATAATTAGGCTGCCCTATGTGCGTGGCACGAGAATGTGCACCAAATGGGCACAGATAATTAGGCTGCCCTATGTGCGTAGCATTAGAATGTGCACAGATAATTAGGCTGCCCTATGTGCGTGGCACGAGAATGTGCACCAAATGGACACAGATAATTAGGCTGCCCTATGGGCGTAGCACGAGAATGTGCACAGATAGTTAGGCTGCCCTATGGGCGTAGCACGAGAATGTGCACAGATAGTTAGGCTGCCCTATGTGCGTAGCACGAGAATGTGCACAGATAATTAGGCTGCCCTATGTGCGTAGCACGAGAATGTGCACAAAATGGCCACAAATGAATAGGCTGTCCTATGTGCATAGCATGAGAATGTGCACAGATAATTAGGCTGCCCTATGTGCGTGGCACGAGAATGTGCACCAAATGGACACAGATAATTAGGCTGCCCTATGTGCGTGGCACGAGAATGTGCACCAAATGGACACAGATAATTAGGCTGCCCTATGGGCGTAGCACGAGAATGTGCACAGATAATTAGGCTGCCCTATGGGCGTAGCACGAGAATGTGCACAGATAATTAGGCTGCCCTATGTGCGTGGCACGAGAATGTGCACCAAATGGACACAGATAATTAGGCTGCCCTATGGGCGTAGCACGAGAATGTGCACAGATAGTTAGGCTGCCCTATGTGCGTAGCACGAGAATGTGCACAGATAATTAGGCTGCCCTATGTGCGTAGCACGAGAATGTGCACAAAATGGCCACAAATGAATAGGCTGTCCTATGTGCATAGCATGAGAATGTGCACCAAATGGGCAGAAATTAATAGGCTGCCCTATGCGCATAGCACGAGAATGTACACCAAAAGGGTACAGATAATTAGTCTGCCCTATGCGCGTAGCCAGGGCCGGCCTTAGGTGTTCAGGCGCCCTGTGCGAGCTAATCCTGTGGCGCCACCCCTCCCCATCTTCACCCCTGGCCCCCTGGTCACCTAAACATACACAAAGAGGAAAAAAATATTTCATATCAGTGCAGCCCCCCCCGTTCAGTGCAGCCCCCCCATTCAGTGCAGCCCCCCCATTCAGTGCAGCCCCCCTTCAGTGCGAGTGCCACCGCGGGTGTAATACAATCGCGGAGGGGGTGCCGGTCTGACACCCCCCCAGTGTGTGGTACCCGGGGGGGCGGCTCGCCCCCCCTTAGTACGCCTCTGGATGGCCGCACGGCGGCCCTGTTGCCCATGGCCGCACAGCTCACACACCCCAAAGGCCGGCCCTGCGCGTAGCACGAGAATGTGCACCAAATGGGCACAA
The DNA here is from genome assembly GCF_905171775.1 of Rana temporaria. Lineage (NCBI taxonomy): Eukaryota > Metazoa > Chordata > Amphibia > Anura > Ranidae > Rana > Rana temporaria. The sequence continues at coordinate 23,087,223 of NC_053492.1, forward strand.
ATGAATAATAGGCTGCCTTATGCGCGTAGCACGGGAATGTGCACCAAATGTGCACCAAATGGGCACAAATGAATAGGCTGCCCTATGTACATAGCGTGAGAATGTGCACAAATGAATAGGCTGCCCTATGCGCGTAGCACGAGAACGTGCACCAAATGGGCACAAATGAATTGGCTGCCCTATGCGCATAGCGTGAGAATGTGCACCAGAAAAAACACAAATGAATGGACTGCCCTATGCGCGTAGTGTAATAAATGTACACAAATCAACAGCTGCCCTATGCACGTAGTGTGGGAACATGCACCAAACGCATACAAATGAATGGGCTGCCCTATGTGCGTAGCGCGGGAACGTGCACTAAACACATTGGCCCGGATTCACGTAGCACTTACGCCGACGTATCTACAGATACACCGCGTAAGGCCTTGTACTCACGACCGGATCTGTGCGCTGGAAACTGTCTGCCCGACAGTTTCCGGCGTACAAGGCTGATTTGTGTTTTGTTCCGCTGGCGTGTACACACCAGCGGACCAAATTCCCGTCGTACCGGAACGCGTGCACGTAAACTACGTACGACGTCACTATAAAGGGGAAGACCAAAGTTAATGGCGCCGCCCTCTGTTCCTCTTTTGCTAGTTACGGGTTTGCTCGTGTTAGTGAAGGTTTGGTTAGAGCTGATTCGCGCTTCTCGGTCTCCAGGCTTTGACAGCGTGTATTCACGGGTTCAGTGCGTGTGCTTGCGGTAACGTAGTTGTCATTCGGCTATAGGCAAGCAGGTTGTTTCTGCTTTAGCAGTTGCATCCTGTGCGCTCGTATCTGTTTGTCACGCGTTTGTCGCAGGTAGTGCTGGATTTGCGAGTGCTTTCTGTTTCAGTGTGTTCTTGACTGACCAGCCGGCCGGTTTGAAGCCATGATGGAGCAGCAGCGTCAATTTTCGCGAGTTGGTGCTGTTTATGGGATGGCTGCTGGATATGTTCATTTGTCCAGTACTTTGGCCAGAAACAGGGGGCGGAGGCGTTTCTGGACCAAGAATTGGTTGCGCCAGCGTGACCAGTTCTCACATATGCCTCTGCTTAGGGAACTCCAGGAGAATAATCCTAATGACTTTAGGAATTTTCTCCGCATGACGGACCCCGTATTCAACAGTCTGCTGGAACTTCTGTCCCCCTATATCACGAGGCAGGACACTGTGATGCGCCAAGCCATCACGGCCGAGCAGAGGCTTATTGCCACGTTGCGGTACCTGGCGACTGGGAGGAGCCTGCAGGACCTCAAGTTCTCGACAGGCATCTCTCCGCAGGCGCTTGGGGTCATCATACCGGACACGTGTGCTGCCATCATCAAAGTTATGCATGAGGAGTATATTAAGGTAAGTTTCCTGGCTGTAATAATGTTGCTAACTAACTTTATTTTTAATTTCCCAGATATGCTGTGTGTTTAACTAACGTTACCTTTTCTCCCTATGCATGTTGATATAAGCTTTACATGTTTTATTCTTGGCCTACCTGCATATTTGTCCCTTACCCAATATTAACCTGTCCAGCATGCTATCCTAGGGACAAACCCACCTTGCCATTTTTTCAAACAGGACTTTTTGTTTTTTGTGTCCCCCCCCCCCCCCTTCAAACTTTTATTGTCCCCATCAGAGGGCTGTGGAGTCTCTTAATGAAGTGGCCCTATATATTTCATTTCCCAAATTCTCCATGCACATTTTTCTAATGCAATTTTAATACTGTGAACTGTCACAAGGATGCTTGTAGGATGTTTTTGTTACAAAGTACTAAATCTCTATTTTTGTTTGTCCCCACAGCTACCCTCCACACCACAGGAATGGCAGTCTGTGGCTTCCCAATTTGCCCAGCGGTGGGATTTTCCAAACTGCGGTGGAGCAATAGATGGGAAACACGTCCGCATTGTGCCCCCACCCCGCTCGGGGTCCTACTATTATAATTACAAGGGTTATCATAGTATTGTGTTGATGGCGGTGGTATCGGCACAGTATGAGTTTCTATATGTGGACGTGGGGAAGAACGGCCGGATGTCTGATGGGGGAGTGTTCGCACGGACTGATTTCTATGATCGTCTCCAAGCTGGTGGTCTGGCATTGCCACCAGATGAAGATAATGTGGAAGGACTTCCGTTTGTGTTCCTAGCGGACGAGGCTTTCGGGCTTGGTCCTCACCTCATGCGGCCTTTTCCCCAGAGGACCCTCACCTCAGAGAGGAGTGTGTTTAATTTTCGGTTGGGCAGGGCTCGGAGGGTAGTCGAGAATGCCTTTGGGATACTCACCAACCGGTTCCGCCTGTTCAGGACATCGATACATCTGGCGGAATATAAATTGGACACCGTTGTATTTGCCTGCTGCATTTTGCACAACTTTTTACGCAGGCACTCCCAGACGTACCTACCCGACATCGGTTCTGAGGCAAGACTACCCTCAGATCCCCTTCCCGGGCTGGACACTGGTCGCGCTGGCTTGGCCCCCCAATCAGCTCGTGAGGTACGCGACAAATATGTTGAGTACTTCATGGGTCGGGGGGCCATTGCTATGCCAGATCATATTTCTTTCTAATTCGGCCCCCAAAGAAAGGAATATTCTAAAAAATAATAAATAATTAGACCATTGGACTTTATACAGTTGTTTGTCATTAATGCTTTTTCTCTTTTTCTGTCTTCCTGGTTCTCTAACTAACTTCTTCAATTGTAATGCATAATTGATTTCTCCACTTTTAGTAACTAACCACATTTTGCACAGTATTCACTCATCTACAAACAGGGTATTGAGTCTAGAAATAAGAAGCAACTCCATTTGTAAATTTTGAGGTCAAGTATTTTAATTTTTGCTTGTTCATGACCCCAAAAATTATTTTATAGTTTTTTCATTACTCCCTGCTTTTGTACTTAGGAGTCTACAAAATTTTTTTAGAATTTTTTTTTTTTCAGGTAATTCAACCAAAAATATTATGCAGATTATACATTTATTAACAAGTTCACTTTTTTTTTTAGCAAATATAGTTAGATTTATTGTTTACATATATATATATATATATATATATAGATTATTTTTGGTGGGGTGTTTACCGCCTTATTTTTTTTTTTTGGGCATATTTTTTATGCACAAAAAACAATAATTTTTTGACCATTTTTTTTGTTTTTGGTGTGTTTTTCTAAAAGTAAATTTTTCGGTGAGATTTTGGAGTCAAATCTCTACTTCACTAAATTCAGTGATTAGAGAGATTTATAATTCTATATATATATATTTTAAATTTTTTGGCGTTGTTTATTCTTTATGGTCTAAACTTTATAGTATCCCAAAATGTTCAACATGGTCAAAAAGTAACAAAATCCAATTCCAAAAATATAAAAACTCACAACAGCAGTCAGTCATGGTGTGCTTTCACACTGGAACACGCCAAAATTGGAAGATACACACATTCAGTGCAAACTCGCCAAATGTCATTGGTTCAACAGACAAATGGCCACATGTGCTATCTGACATCATGGGTGATCAATGTCTGTGTTCTGTGGGAGCAAACCCTTCCTCTCAACTACTTGAGGATGGAGGAGGGGGTTGGACCCACAAAGCACAGACATTAGATATTCTGTGATGGCAGATAGCACATGTTGGCACACTGTGTGTGTATCTTCAAATTTTGGCGTATTCATTATTCAAACTGTAAAAATGTTTGTGGGGGCGGGGGATGGGCGGGGGGTGTTTCAGTCTTTGACACGGCCCATCATGTCAATAATGTTTTTAAAATTAGATTCGATCACCATCATTCTTTGCCGCATATTGTCCATTTCCGTGCTGCATTCCAAAAGGACATTTGTTACATTCTGTTCCATGAGAAACATCCTTTCACGCATATTGTGCATTTCAGTGCTGCACTCCATTACCTGCTGAATAATTATAGCAGCACTTGCACGTGAAAATATTGGCACACCATCCTCCTCCCCTAAAAAAAATAAAAAAAATGGCATTTACAACATTATTTTTCGATGAGGCCTATCTACATATGTTTTTTTAAAGCAAGCTAGGGTGACACTGACCTGATGGGCTTCTCCTTTCCACCTCTTCGACATCTTCTATCACTCCTCCTTCTTCCACCACCTCCCCATCATCTTCTATCACTCCTCCTTCTTCCACCACTTCCCCATCATCTTGGACTCCTCCTTCATCCATCAATCCACCTTCTTTCAATTCGCCAAATTGTTCTTCCGCCACTTGCCCTTCATCTGCTATAACTTCTAAGTCCAAAATTACTTCTTCCTCCTCTCTTCCTTCCTCCTTTCTTCCTTCCTCCTCTCCTTCCACATCCTCCTCTCCTTCCACATCCTCCTCTCCTTCCACATCCTCTTCTCCTTCCACATCCTCTTCTCCTTCCACATCTTCTTCTCCTTCCACATCCTCTTCTCCTTCCACATCCTCTTCTCCTTCCACATCCTCCTCCTCCTCCACATGTTGAGATGGCAGATTTTGGCCTTGTCTGGCCCTCTCTGCCTCCTCCAAATGCTGGCGACTTCTTTCCCCTGAAATAAACCAAAAAAAATGTAGACTCATCAGCACACAGATATTGGAGAGCATAAATCGCACACATTGCTTAGAAGATGCTTTCATTTAGTTACTTTTATCTTTCACCAAACCTACATTTTGCAATTACTTCTATATGGCAAGCTCTGATCCTGCCCCTTTTTAGCAAAGTGACACACATGGATGTCCCCCCTAAACTGTATTTCTGGGAGACCCTACCAAAACCCATTTTTGATTTGGGGAGACACAGGTGCTCTGCATTGCAGATGTGAAAACATCTGCTTTATTACCACTGTTTTTAGAATGAATCCTGTTTGCCTTTCCCATTCTCATACTTTTTTTTTCTAGAACTAGCTTTTACACAATGTTTACAAACAAAGTTTTTGGCCAGTGAGCCATGTCCAGGTGTGTTGTTCCTGGAATAACCGAGCCTTTCTGAGAAACTATGTGATGTTACGTTGTTTACTAAGAACACTATTTGTAAATATGTAGTTATTTATGTCCTAAAAAATAAATGACAACATGTCTTTAAAATTACAAGCAGGCCAAGGAGGCAGATGGTGAAATATACATGGCAACACATTATTGCAGACAATCACCCCCCCCCCCCCCCCAACCCCAATATATATTTACTTACTTTTACGCAGAATTTTAAGTATTTTCTTCATCTTATGTGGCTCCCTCAATTTTAAGTCTGACCATCGTTTCCTCAGCTGTTCCTTGGACCTGGTGATCCCAAACATCCTCTGCATTCTCCTCGCCACCTTGTCCATAATATGTGCCTTTCGGCGGTTAGGGGTCTTGTATGGCCCTAATTCACCATCATAGTCCTTCTTTCGCATGATGTAAACTAACTCCACCATTTCCTGGAACCGCATATTAGTGGCTTTATATCTTCTTTGCCTTGATCGGGACGTCCCTGCCTCTGTCCCTTCACTTGTGGCATGAGAGCATCGTGCCCGCTCGTGTGACATCGCCATCTTTCCTTTCCCACAGAGATTATGGGCGTGGAAAAGATGAATTCTTACGCCATGGGCGGAGAAGAGGGCGGCGTTTAATACATACGCGGAGTGTAGAGAATGCAAACAACGTGTTTACGTCGGTTACGTGGAGAATCTTCGAGCGCATCCAGAACATACACAGTTAACGCCATATTTCCTAAACTCATTGATTAGGGGCCTCGCAAAGGTGACGAGGGCGGGGTTTAATAAATACGCGGAGTGTTTAAAAGGTTTACGCCGTGATTACGCATCTTACGCGGTAATTAGGCGAGCGTGAGAAACGAGGAGCGAGAGACAGGAAGGTAAGGAAATTAAAAATGTGATCAGCAGAGGCCTTGAAAATGTAGACACATGGGATGGGGGTTTGGGCTGTTGGTTGCACCCTTTTTAAGCTATTCTGTCTATGGGGTACCACAATGTTATTTTGGTTTCCAAATGCTTTTGGACACCTCACAAAATAGAGATGTGAACAATGCTGTACCTCATTGACAAGTTTTTGAATGGTGTATTCAGATCAGGCAAAGTATTGTTCAAGTGTTGGTTGTACAGAGGTCATTAGGAAGTGTCTTTTATGTCATCCATTGTCAGGGGCAGGAGATCTACACATGAAAGAGTGCCTAGATGAAAACTGTCATTTGTAAGCATTGTTTATTTTTATATATTTAAAATATTTACTGCAATGTGAACAATGGCTCTGCATCTAGCAAATCAATGTTTGGTACAAGCAATGCGGCCGAGCTGCCAATCATTGTTTAAACAAGAGAGACTGTGTTTGTAATTAGATATAGGTAATAAATTTGAAGACACATATTAGATCAAGGTCAACGCTGATCCTTTGGAATATTTATTTTTCTGTGGTTTATGTTTTTGTAATCTAGACTCAAAAAGAAATATAATTTTTGAAAAATTACAATGGACCTCCTACAAAGCAAGGAATCTATAGAGGCCTTACTCCAAAAATATCAGGAGACGCCCATCCTGTGGAATTCCAAGCACTCTTTATATTGCAATAAAGAGGTACGAGCGGCAGCACTAGAAGAGCTAGCAAATTATATGCAAACTTGGGTGCCAGGATGCACTGCCAACATGGTGAAGGATAAACTTGCCAACCTCAGAAGCACATACAGGAGAGCATACAAAGCTAATAAAAGCAAAAAATCGGGAGCAGCAGCAAGACAAGCAAAGGAACCCAAACTGTGGTATTATAAACAGATGGCTTTTTTGCGGGACGAAATGGAAGGCAGGAAAACGATGTCCAGTCTTTCTTCCAACCTTTCCTCCATGCTACCTTCCAGCGGACCTTCCCCAGATGACCACAGCCCTGCAGAGTCGGAGGAAGAGGGCCTGGCTGACAGAGATGCAGATCTGCCACCCTTCGATGAGGAGGTATAGTAGTTTCCTCTATATTTCTGGCGTAAATAATTCTTGGTGGATTAATGATTAGATATTGTAAAAAAAAAACCAAGCTGGGAAAAAGCAAAAAAAAAGGTGTTCAGACAAATAGGTGTCAGAGATGACAACTGCAGGGGTCAGAAGTAGAGTGTATTCAAGTAATAATGAACAGAAACTACAAAACGAAAAACATGAAAATGAGTGTGGTTTTATTAAGCGAAATTGTAAAAAATGTCCTTTTTTTTCCACACAGGAAGAAGAGATCAGCCAGGAGGTGGCAGATCCTCAGGTGTCTGTCAGCCAGGAGGAGGCCGGGGTCAGTGGCAGCCAGGAGGAGGCCGGGGTCAGTGGCAGCCAGGAGGAGGCCGGGGTCAGTGGCAGCCAGGAGGAGGCCGGGGTCAGTGGCAGCCAGGAGGAGGCTGGGCCCAGTGGCCTGCAGCAGGTCCACCCGGCCAGGAGAACCACCACCAGCCAGTCTTCTCCCCTCCAGGTGAGGCCATCAGGCCGAAGGAGGCAGTTGAGGCCTGTGGAGGAGGCAAGCCTCCGCATGATCCAGGAGGCAAGCGCCATCATGAGGGCCCCCCTCAACCCCACAGAGGCCTTCAGTGCCTCATTGGCCCATGATTTAAATGAAGGGGAGGAGGACCAGAGAAGACTGGCAAAGGCCCTGATGAACCAGGTCCTTTGGTGGATGCAGAGGGGCCTGCTGACCCCAGACACTGGGCTATGTGACCCGGCCCGGCTTGCGGAACACCATCCTCCTGCTGCCACATCAACCCCACCTGCAAGACCCCGTGTTCGATCCGCTGGAAGGCTGCCTGGAGGGAAGGCTGGAAAGAGGAGGAAACGTTGATTTTCTGCCTTCCATTTCCTTCCACATAAAGGACATCTTGTTTGTACTACCACAGTTTGGGTTCCTTTGTTTGTGTGCTGCTGCTTCATATTTTTGTGTTTGGCTCCTGAGGCTTGGAAGTTTATCCTTCACCATGTTGGAAATGCAAGTTTGCATATAGTTTGCTATCTATTCTAGTGCTGCCGTTCTTTTTATTTTTTGTGATGACATTTGCCTGAATAAAAGGCTTTTTGCTTTCATTTGAAAACATGTCTATTGTTTGTTATACTGTGGGGATTATTAGGCAGCAAACCTTTAATAAATATACAATGGGTAATTTACAAAGGACACACTCCTTGGGGGGGGGGGACATTTGGTGTGCCAACATGGTTTAATATTCTCTAATGAAACACCAAAAAAAAAAAATAAAAAAAAAAAATGAAAAAAACATGTAAAAAAAAAATATTTTAAATGGTGACATAACTAGAAACAACAAAAAAAAAAAATATATGCACATTCCTTTACAAAAATGACTACTATAAATTATGGAGGACCACCAACCAAAACACACGTCTGGCATAGAAAACATTATTAAAGGATTACATCACAAGCAAGAAATGTGACATTTCAGTATGGGACAACTCTATTGAAATTGCATCAGCAAGAGAACGGGGTTATTCTAGCAAGAGAAGAATTAATAAAACGAGGCTTGAAAATGTGGTTTAGTGCGCCTTTTTAAGACATTGTTCTCTTGCTAGAATAAAAGGTTTCTAATGACGAATGTGCCATATCCCAAACAAACGCGAGTTTTACCTGAACGAGCGCTCCCGTCTCCTCATTTGGACTGAGCATGCGCGGGGTTTTTGTACGCTGCTTTTGTGTACAGACGACCGAACATGTCTGACGGACACGATTCCAGCAGACTGTTTTAAAGCAAGACCAGGAAACAGTTGTTCGTTGGAAAACGGTCTGGCCGACGATTGTTTGCTGGAATTCTGTACGTTACTGCCTACACACGAACGAACATGTCCGCTGAAACTGGTCCGCGGACCAGTTTCAGCAGACATGTTTGGTCGTGAGTACGGGGCCTCAGTGTCAATGTGCGCCGTCGTATCTATGCGCCGTGCCTATAGAACTAGATACGCCTGAAAATAGGCTTCCTCCGACCGACGTAACTTTCCTACGCCGGCGTATCTTGGGCGCATATTTACGCTTGCCGTCTCATTGCAAATATGCAAATGAGGGAGATACGCCGATTCACGAACGTACTTGCGCCCGTCGCAGAAATATACGCCGTTTACGTAAGGCATACGTCCGGCGTAAAGTTATTTCACCTAAAGGAGGCGCATCCCATGCAAAGGTATGGACCACGGAACAGCCGTCGTATTTTACGTTGTTTACGTAGGACTACATGAATAGGGCTGGGCGTAGGTTACGTTCAGTGATTCGACGTATCTTAGGCATTCGTTCCGACGCGATTCTGAGCATGCGCACTGGGAAGCGTCTACGGGACGGCGCATGCGCCGTTCGTTCGGCCCATCATTTGCATGGGGTCACGGTTCATTAAATGGATCACGCCCACCGTCCACCTACTTTGAATTAGGCGGGCTTACGCCGCATAATTTACGTTACGCTGGCGCAACGTAGAGAGCAAGTGCTTTGTGAATACTCTGCTTGCCTCTCTGTGTTACGTCGGCGTAGCGCATATGAGATGCGCTACGGTGGCAGAAAGATGCGCCGATCTACCTGAATCCGGCCCATACAAATTAATGGGCTGCCCTATGTACGTAGCGTGAGAATGTGCACCAAACACATACAAATGAATGGGCTGCCCTATGTACGTAGCGCGGGAACATGCACTAAACGCATACAAATTAATGGGCTGCCCTATGTACGTAGCGTGAGAATGTGCACCAAACACATACAAATGAATGGGCTGCCCTATGTACGTAGCGCGGGAACATGCACTAAACGCATACAAATTAATGGGCTGCCCTATGTACGTAGCGTGAGAATGTGCACCAAACACATACAAATGAATGGGCTGCCCTATGTACGTAGCGCGGGAACATGCACTAAACGCATACAAATTAATGGGCTGCCCTATGTGCGTAGCGTGAGAATGTGCACCAAATGGGCACAAATGAATAGGCTGCCCTATGCGCGAAGCAGGGGACATGCACCGAACGCACACAAATGAATGGGCTGCCCTACGTGCGTGGCACAAGAACCTGCACCAAACACACACAAATGAATGGACTGACCTATGCGCGTAGTGTGGGAACGCGCACCGAACGCACACAAATGACCAGTATGCCCTATGCATGTAGGGTAAGAACGTGCACCAAACGCACACAAGCATGGAAACATAGAAAAGTGACGGCAGAAAAAGAAAGAGTATTCAATCGAGTCTGCCCAACTTTTTGTTTTGTTTTATTTTGTTTATTTTTTTTGTTTTGTTTTTTTCATTAACCTTGTTGTCTGACTATAGATGTATGTTTATCCCAAGCATGTTTGAAGCCATTTATTGTTGACTGTCTCACTACCTCTGCTGGTAGTTTATTCCAATCATCAACCACCCTTTTAGTAAGATAATACTTTCTAAGATAAGTTTTGAGCTTCCCTCCAGTTAGTGGCAGGCATGGGGCTAGATTCATAAAGAATTTACGCCGGCGTATATCTATAGATACGCCGCGTAAATTCAAATCTGCGCCGGCGTATCTTCTTTCTGTATTCAGAAAGCAAGATACGCTGAAATTTTCCTAAGATCCGACTGGCATAAGTCTCTTACGCCGTCGTATCTTAGTTGCATATTTACGCTGGCCGCTAGGTGGCGCTTCCGTCGATTTCAGCGTAGAATATGCAAATGCGCTGGATACGCCGATTCAAAAAACGTACGTGCGCCCGGCGGAATTTTTTACGTTGTTTGCGTAAGGCTTTTTCCGGCGCAACGTTGCTCCTGCTATATGAGGAGCAACCAATGTTAAAGAGGAGTTCCACCTAAAAATGGAACTTCCTCTTAACCCACTCCTCGCCCCCTTACATGCCACATTTGGCATGTAATTTTTTTTGGGGGGGAGTGGGGGCTTCAGGAGAAGGGGACTTCCTGTCCCACTTCCTCCTTCCGCCGAGGGGCTGGAAAGGCGATTAGCTTAATCGCCTTTTCACAGCCCCTCCCTGTAGGCGAGCGCCTGTCCAATCGGATGGCGCCGCGCCGCTCGCGCATGCGCAGTGGGTGCCGGGCCGTGAAGCCGAAAGCTGTCACTGCCGGGTGCCCACACTAAGAATGAAGACGTCGGCCGGCGAGGGGGGGCGAGGAGCGGAGCCCCGGCTGGCGCGTCGCTGGAGCCGTGGAGCAGGTAAGTGTCTGTCTGTTTATTAAAAGCCAGCAGCTACACTTTTTGTAGCTGTTGACTTTTAATAAACGTAAAAAAAAGGTGGAAAACCCCTTTAAGTATGGATGTTGGGCCAGCGTCGAATTTTGCGTCGTCTACGTCGTTTGCGTAAGTCGTTCGCGAATAGGGCTTTGCGTAAGTTACGTTCACGTCGATAGCATTGACAATTTGCGGCGTAATTTAGAGCATGTGCACTGGGATTCTTTCACGATTCTTTCACGAACGGCGCATGCGCCGTTCGTTAGAGACGTCATTTACGTGGGGTCATGTTTTATCTACATAAAACACGCCCACCTCTTGACAATTTGAATTCGGCGCGCTTATGCCGGCTGATTTACGATACGCCGCCGCAACTTACGGAGCAAGTGCTTTGTGAATACTGCACTTGTCCGTCTAAGTTGCGGAGGCGTAGCGTAAATAGGATACGCTACGCCCGCACAAACTTGCGTCCCCCTACGTGAATCTAGCCCGTTGTGTGTTGTGTTAGGTGCAGCCTAATGCGCGGTTGCGTCGCCCTGTTCTGTAGCCATTGTAGGCAGTGCAATGCATGGAGTGTCATCAGAGCTGTGGGGAGGTGTGAAGGAGCTGCATGCTGTAGCTATGTGTGGAACGTGACGGGAGACCTGAACTAGCAACCACCAACAATTCCATTTAGCATCTCCGTCACCGCACGGCCTGAGCCAGCAGCTTATCTGTGAGCGCGTGCGGAGGTGCAAGTAGCAGACAGGAAGCCCCCCAGGCTGACTCACATTCTCATCAGCTGGTGACTGTGCTGACGCAACTCGCTGTCACTGTACCAGCACCGCCGCCGCTGCTTGCTGCACAGGCCTTTCACAACCCAGGAATGGGATCAAAGGCTTTCAGAGATTAACTGTGCCGGGCACTTCCACTACTGCGTGACAGACGTCGATTGTGCGAGACGTGTACATTCGCCTTCTGTAGGGGGCCCATTTACACTAACGCGTGCGTCGCTGTACTGCTGTGCCATGCGTTACCCTTGTTTCAATGCCGCAACGTTCTAGAAAATAACAGGGCACGTCCCATTTGTGGCGCATTTTCGGTCAGATTGGTAGCCCTTTATTTTTAATAGGCTGCCTTAACGCAACGTCCGTTATTGCGTGATATAACGCGAATAAAGGGTTGCAGCGCACACACATTTTTTTTGCCTGCGTTTACAAAATGCAAAACACGTGTCACACTGGCGGTGCCGTTTTTTTGTTTAGGCCACCCCAAACACAGCTTTCCCATGCATGAAAAACGCTTGACAAACGCATGGTGAAAAAAAAAAGGGGGCGAATGCCCAAAAAGCGCCATGTGACGTTTTAACGTGTTTGGCACGTGTGTGGCAGCTCATTGAAATGAAACACGTGCAAAATGCACGTCGCGTTTGCAAAGATATTTATTGTTAGTGATATCCCAAACGTGACAAGTAGGAAGAATGCGGAAAAATTATTGAAAAATGTGTGGCTAAAAAAAAAATACGTGAAGGTCAACGCTTAGAAAGCTACATGAGCTTCTTTTGCGCATTTGTCGTACATAGGGGAAAAAATGGATAAAAAAATAGTAAAGTTTAATTTCCATCTCAAGTCACCCATTGACCCCTAAGCATTCCAAGTCACTCAGTGATCCCTGACCTTCATAAGTCACTCAGTGATCCCTGACCTTCCCAAGTGACCCCTGAACTTCCTAAGTCACCCAGTAAGCGCTGAACATCCCAAGTCACCAAGTGACCACTGAGCATCCCACGTCATCCAGTGACCCCTAAGCATTCCAAGTCACCCAGTGAGCCCTGACCTTCCCAAGTCACCCAGTAAACCCTGAGCATCTCACGTCACCCAGTGACCCCTAAGCATTCCAAGTCACCCAGTGACCCCTAACCTTCTCAAGTCACCCAGTGACCCCTGACCTTCCCAAGTCACCCAGTGAGCCCTGACCTTCCCAAGTCACCCAGTGAGCCCTGACCTTCCCAAGTCACCCAGTGACCCCTGACCTTCCCAAGTCACCCAGTGAGCCCTGACCTTCCCAAGTCACCCAGTGAGCCCTGACCTTCCCAAGTCACCCAGTGAGCCCTGACCTTCCCAAGTCACCCAGTGAGCCCTGACCTTCCCAAGTCACTCAGTGAGTGCTGAACATACCAAATCACCCAGTGACCCCTGAGCTTCCCACGTCACCCAGTGACCCCTAAGCATTCCAAGTCACCCAGTGACCCCTGACCTTCTCAAGTCACCCAGTGACCCCTGACCTTCCCAAGTCGCCCAGTGACCCCTGACCTTCCCAAGTCACCCAGTGAACGCTGACCTTCCCAAGTCACCCAGTGAGCCCTGACCTTCCCAAGTCACCCAGTGAACGCTGAACATCCCAAGTCACCCAGTGACCCATGACCTTCCTAAGTTACCCAGTGACCTCTGAGCATCCTAAGTCACCCAGTGAGCCCTGCCCTTCCTAAGTTACCCAGTGACCTCTGAGCATCCCAAGTCACCCAGTGACCCCTGACCTTCCCAAGTCACCCAGTGAGCCCTGCCCTTCCCAAGTCACCCAGTGAGCCCTGCCCTTCCCAAGTCACCCAGTGAGCCCTGCCCAAGTCACCCAGTGAGCGCTGACCTTCCCAAGTCACCCAGTGAGCCCTGCCCTTCCCAAGTCACCCAGTGAGCCCTGCCCTTCCCAAGTCACCCAGTGAGCCCTGCCCAAGTCACCCAGTGAGCGCTGACCTTCCCAAGTCACCCAGTGAGCGCTGACCTTCCCAAGTCACCCAGTGAGCGCTGACCTTCCCAAGTCACCCAGTGAGCGCTGACCTTCCCAAGTCACCCAGTGAGCGCTGACCTTCCCAAGTCACCCAGTGAGCGCTGACCTTCCCAAGTCACCCAGTGAGCCCTGACCTTCCCAAGTCACCCAGTGAGCCCTGACCATCCCAAGTCACCCAGTGACCTCTGAGCATTCTAAGTCACCCAGTGACCCCTGAATATCCCAAGTCACCCAGTGATATATGACCATCCCAAGTCATCCAGTGACCCCTGAGCATTCAAAGTTACCCAGTGACTGCTGACCATCCCGAGTCATACAGTGACCCCTGACCATCTCATGTCACCCAGTGACCCCTGACCATCTCATGTCACCCAGTGACCCCTGACCATCTCATGTCACCCAGTGACCCCTGACCATCTCATGTCACCTAGTGACTGCTGACCATCTCATGCCACCCAGTGACCCCTGACCATCTCATGTCACCCAGTGACTGCGGACCATTTCAAGTCATCTAGTGACTTCTGAGCATTCCAAGTCACCCAGTGACCCCCTGAGCATCCTGAGTTTTCCAGGGACCCCTGAATATCCTGTGTCATCCAGTGACCCCCCAAGCATTCCAAGTCATCCCATGAGCCCTGAGTTTCCTGCACAACCGATGACCCCTGACCATCTCTAGTCACTGATTGACCCTTAAGCATCCCTATTCACCAAGTGACCTCTGATCACCCAAGCCCCTTAGTGACCTCTGACCATCTCAATTCACCCACTGACCCCTGCAGAACAACACTGAGTGAATCACACGCATAATTTGTAAAGCATGCAGCAATGCAGCATGTTCATTCTTAGTTTATTTCTCTTTTGGTATGGATGTCTATAGAAAGGACAGTTAAACTGTTTTTTTTTTCTTCCACCACTGCTCCCCATTCACGCCTTGCATTTCAATGGCCAGATAAAACAACATGGCGCATGCCACCCCTTTAAGAGCGCACACGCAGGCTGAGAAAGGCCCGGGCTTTGAGACTTAACTCTACAGACAAGCGATGCAGCTTATCCCCCTCCAGGGCAGTCAGAGATTTAATTCTTCGCCGGCACGATCGATATAAATAAAATACTTTCGCTCGCTACCCTGTTCCACAAAGAGGTGATCCTGAGCGCCGAGCCTCCTGCCAGGATCAGACGGGAGAGGAAACCCAGGCAAGAAGGGGCATGTAATACCCCCCATCCCCCCCTTCCCCATTCCAAGCAATATTTCACTACGGAGAATCATAAAGAACTCGTATGCACCGAACGAACGTCATTATAGCCAGGCTGCCGCGAGACGTATATCCAGAGCTCCCATTAAAGAGCCATGCCCAATTTTCAGTGCAGCCAGCTTGTTATAAATCAACCGGCTCCGGTAATGCAGTGCACCTTAAAGCTGAACTCCGGAGCCAAAAAAATGATTTAAATCTATTCCTCAATAGCCAAAAAGAATATAAATCCACTTTGTGTGCACCAAATGCCGTTGCAAACCCAGGTATTATCTTATAACGGTAGCAGTGACATCATCACTAGGCAGTACATAACCTGTGCATAGAGCAGAACTGTGGGAGGGACCCAGCTGGCTCCACCCCACTACTGGAGGGGGCGGAGACAAGACCAGTCACCCTGCACAAGGAGAGAGAGTGCAGCAGTGAGCGGTCTTTATTACAGGAAGTTCCAGTACAGAGGCAAAGTTTGACCATAGACCAAGCCACTGACCAAGGAGGAGCCAGTGATGATGTCATAGGATGTAAAATATGGGTTGTATTGAAAATGGAACGGTTTTATATAATAGGTTCATGACCCAGGGAGGGCTAGATTAGGTTAGATTTTAGCTGTAAAGTACTTTGTACATCATCAAGTGACCTCTGATCATCCCAACTCACCCAGTGACCTTTGACCTTCCCAAGTCACCCAGTGACCTCTGACCATCCCAACTCACCCAGTTACCCCTGATCATCCAAGGTCACCCAGTGACCATTGAGCATGCCAAGTCACCCAGTGACCTCTGAGCATCCCAAGTCACCCAGTGACCTCTAAGCATCCCAAGTCACCCAGTGACCTCTAAGCATCCCAAGTCACCCAGTGACCCCTGACCATCCCAGTCGCCCAGTGACCTCTGACCATCCCAAGTCACCCAGTGACCATTGAGCATCCCAGTCGCCCAGTGACCTCTGACCATCCCAAGTCACCCAGTGACCTCTGACCATCCCAAGTCACCCAGTGACCATTGAGCATCCCAAGTCACCCAGTGACCTCTGACCATCCCAAG
The DNA here is from genome assembly GCF_905171775.1 of Rana temporaria. Lineage (NCBI taxonomy): Eukaryota > Metazoa > Chordata > Amphibia > Anura > Ranidae > Rana > Rana temporaria. The sequence goes on from NC_053492.1 coordinate 23,103,409, forward strand.
TCACCCAGTGACCATTGAGCATCCCAAGTCACCCAGTGACCCCTGAGCATCCCAAGTCACCCAGTAACCTCTGACTATCCCAAGTCACCCAGTGACCTCTGAGCATCCCAGTCACCCAGTGACCTCTAAGCATCCCAAGTCGCCCAGTGACCTCTGACCATCCCAAGTCACCCAGTGACCTCTGACCATCCCAAGTCACCCAGTGACCATTGAGCATCCCAAGTCACCCAGTGACCTCTGACCATCCCAAGTCACCCAGTGACCATTGAGCATCCCAAGTCACCCAGTGACCCCTGACCATCCCAAGTCACCCAGTGACCTCTGAGCATCCCAGTCACCCAGTGACCTCTGACTATCCCAATCACCCAGTGACCTCTGAGCATCCCAGTCACCTCTAAGCATCCCAAGTCACCCAGTGACCCCTGACCATCCCAGTCGCCCAGTGACCTTTGACCATCCCAAGTCACCCAGTGACCTCTGACCATCCCAAGTCACCCAGTGACTATTGAGCATCCCAAGTCTCCCAGTGACCTCTGGCCATCCCAAGTCACCCAGTGACGATTGAGCATCCCAAGTCACCCAGTGACCCCTGACCATCCCAAGTTACCCAGTGACCTCTGAGCATCCCAGTCACCCAGTGACCTCTGACTATCCCAATCACCCAGTGACCTCTGATCATCCCAAGTCACCCAGTAATCTCTAAGCATCCCAAGTCACCCAGTGACCCCTGACCATCCCAGTCGCCCAGTGACCTCTGACCATCCCAAGTCACCCAGTGACCTCTGACCATCCCAAGTCACCCAGTGACCATTGAGCATCCCAAGTCACCCAGTGACCTCTGACCATCCCAAGTCACCCAGTGACCATTGAGCATCCCAAGTCACCCAGTGACCCCTGACCATCCCAAGTCACCCAGTGACCTCTGAGCATCCCAGTCACCCAGTGACCTCTGACTATCCCAATCACCCAGTGACCTCTGATCATCCCAAGTCACCCAGTGATCTCTGATCATCCCAGTCACCCAGTGACCATTGAGCAACCCAAGTCACCCAGTGACCCCTGAGCATCCCAGTCACCCAGTGACCTCTGACTATCCCAAGTCACCCAGTGACCTCTGAGCATCCCAGTCACCCAGTGACCTCTAAGCATCCCAAGTCACCCAGTGACCCCTGACCATCCCAGTCGCCCAGTGACCTCTGACCATCCCAAGTCACCCAGTGACCTCTGACCATCCCAAGTCACCCAGTGACCATTGAGCATCCCAAGTCTCCCAGTGACCTCTGACCATCCCAAGTCACCCAGTGACCATTGAGCATCCCAAGTCACCCAGTGACCCCTGACCATCCCAAGTCACCCAGTGACCTCTGAGCATCCCAGTCACCCAGTGACCTCTGACTATCCCAATCACCCAGTGACCTCTGATCATCCCAAGTCACCCAGTGATCTCTGATCATCCCAGTCACCCAGTGACCATTGAGCAACCCAAGTCACCCAGTGGCCTCTGATCATCCCAAGTCACCCAGTGACCCCTGACCATCCCAGTCACCCAGTGACCTCTGACCATCCCAAGTCACCCAGTGACCTCTGACCATTGCAAGTCACTCAGTGACCATTGAGCATCCCAAGTCACTCAGTGACCCCTGACAATCCCAAGTCACAGAGTGACCTCTGACCATCCCAAGTCACCCAGTGACCTCTGAGCATCCCAGTCACCCAGTGACCTCTGACTATCCCAAGTCACCCAGTGATCTCTGACCATCCCAAGTCACCCAGTGACCTCTGACTATCCCAAGGGATCTCAGGCTGGTGTCATGTCTGTGGAAGGGATCTCAGGCTGGTGTCATGTCTGTGGAAGGGATCTCAGGCTGGTGTCATGTCTGTGGAAGGGATCTCAGGCTGGTGTTATGTCTGTGGAAGGGATCTCAGGCTGGTGTCATGTCTGTGGAAGGGATCTCAGGCTGGTGTCATGTCTGTGGAAGGGATCTCAGGCTGGTGTCATGTCTGTGGAAGGGATCTCATACTGGTGTCATGTCTGTGAAAGGGATCTCAGGCTGGTGTCATGTCTGTGGAAGGGACCTCAGGCTGGTGTCATGTCTGTGGAAGGGATCTCAGACTGGTGTCATGTCTGTGGAAGGGATCTCATACTGGTGTCATGTCTGTGAAAGGGATCTCAGGCTGGTGTCATGTCTGTGGAAGGGATCTCAGGCTGGTGTCATGTCTGTGGAAGGGATCTCAGGCTGGTGTCATGTCTATGTCTGTGGAAGGGATCTCAGGCTGGTGTCATGTCTGTGGAAGGGATCTCAGACTGGTGTCATGTCTGTGGAAGGGATCTCATACTGGTGTCATGCCTGTGGAAGGGATATCATACTGGTGTCATGTCTGTGGAAGGGATCTCAGGCTGGTGTCATGTCTGTGGAAGGGATCTCAGAAAGGTGTAATTTCTGTAGAAGGGATCTCAGGCTGGTGTCATGTCTGTGGAAGTGATCTCAGGCTGGTGTCATGTCTGTGGAAGGGATCTCAGGCTGGTTTCATGTCTGTGGAAGGGATCTCAGGCTGGTGTCATGTCTGTGGAAGGGATCTCAGGCTGGTGTCATGTCTGTGGAAGGGATCTCAGGCTGGTGTCATGTCTGTGGAAGGGATCTCAGGCTGGTGTCATGTCTGTGGAAGGGATCTCAGGCTGGTGTCATGTCTGTGGAAGGGATCTCAGACTGGAAATCAGCTATGAACTGGGAAATGAATGTGAAAGGTCACAGTGGAGGAGGTTGGCTGCCTGTTATTATGTAATTAAAAAAAATATTTAACCCTAATTACTAAAATCTCATATAAGCTTAAACATGGTGATGTCATTCCTGGAGGTGTATTCCAAATATTTCATGTTCAGCAGAAGAACAGCTCCAGGTGTTGAGATGAAAAAAAGAGAATATGTGAATGTATGTATGTATGTGTGTGAGTGTGTGTGTCTGTCTGTGTGTGTCTGTATATGTGTGTGTGTGTGTGTGTGTGTCTGTATATGTGTGTGTGTGTGTGTGTGTGTGTGTGTGTGTGTGTGTCTGTATGTGTGTGTGTATATGTGTGTGTGTCTGTATGTGTGTGTGTGTGTATGTGTGTGTGTGTCTGTATGTTTGTGCGTGTGTATGTATGTGTGTGTGTCTATATGTGTGTGTGTCTGTATGTGTATGTGTGTATGTATGTGTGTGTGTCTATATGTGTGTGTGTGTCTGTATGTGTATGTGTGTATGTATGTGTGTGTGTCTATATGTGTGTGTGTCTGTATGTATGTGTGTGTCTGTATGTATGTGTGTGTGTGTGTCTGTATGTGTGTATATATATATGTTATATATGTGTATAGTATGTGTATATATATATATATATATATATATATATATATTGTGACGGTATCGGTATGATATCCCCGTCAACGTTCCCTTCTTCCCATAACGAAAATCACCCCAATATTCCACGAGGAGGGATATCCCTGGAATCGCCCAGAAAGCCACACATGAGACCAGCTTACTGCTTGAACAACACAGACTTTAATGTTATAACACACACAGCTTATATGTCATTTCCAAAACTGTTACAATGACAAATCTCCGCCCCCCTCACACTGGGGCTTCCATACAGATGACTAGGTAGACACGACGGGGCCGATGCTGAAACACATTTTCTTTAGACAATGACATCAATGACGCTGAGCACTAGCTGTACTGAATACATCAACCAGACCGCTCGACCCCGCATATAGAGAGATAATTACCACAATGAAGCAATCAGAATAATTAACACAAGCCACTTAAACCCAGCTCTCCTTCACACAACACAATAGATCAATTAACCTTTAGAAATAGTGAGGGGACATTAGCACATCAATAACCTGGCTAGCAGGGAGCAGTAAACTGAGACATATAGGCAAATGTATCACAATGGCCCCCCTTTTGCTCCCTGCTCCGGCAAACCCGGTTGGACCTTCCCTGGTCCAGTAGGGTTGACGGGTTCAGAGCTATTAGTCAGAGGTTAACTCCGTTTGGCATGACTGACCTCCCTTGGCAACTGCTTCAGACTCAGGTATGTCACCGGGTCGTCAGATCACACGCCGGTCAGTCCCCAAGTCTTTGTGCGATCTGCAAAGTCACCAGAAGTCAGTGTGAAGACAGCGAATGGGTCTGTGCGCCGCCGTCTAGGTGTCCCGCTATGGGAGGGGGCAAGTTATGGCTCTGAAGTGACAATCCCAGGAGATTCATAAAAAGAAAAAGTTATATTTGTTGAAATGCTGTAGCACTGGTGCTCAGAGTCCGGGGGGGGGGGGGAGGGGAATCAGAGCCCCATAAGGTCAGCCACCCCCTGCTCCCTCCGCAGCCGCCGGTTCTCCTCTTGGAGCTTCTCCAGCTCCATCTCCAGTTCATGCTGCTGTGACCTCAGGTGGTTGTTCTCCTCCTCCATGCGGCTTATGCACTCCTCCAGCTCTATGTACTCACGGATCAGCTCCTGCTTGCTCATGTCCTGCAGGCTCTCCACATGGTCCTTCATCATCAGGAACTGGGTGGTGGTGTAAGGGGCCACCGGTGGGCCCTTGGCGAACATCTCGGCACGCATCTGGGACGCCCGCTGCGACTCCCTCTCCTCCAGTCGCTTCTTCTCCTCCCAGGTCAGCTTGTTATACGGCTTCCAGGACCTCTTCTTCTTGAAGGGTGGCCGGCGGTGCCTCTTTCTGCCCAGCTCCCTCCAGGGCCCCTCCGGCTCAGGGCTGTCGCCCATGACCAGCTGACAATGGTGTTCCCTGTTGTCCGTAATAACAGATTGTACCATGAGGGCTTCGTAAGGGGTGCCCAATGGTTCTTCCTGACCCAGCTCCTTTGGATCCCAAGCCGAGTCTACACAATGGGCTGCTGCTGGTGGGCGGTACCCAGGTTGAGACCAATTTGACCTGGTGTTGTCATTCATGGGGCAATTCTGCTTGAAGTGACCCAGCTGTTTGCACCGGAAGCAGCGTTGTTCGTTGCCCTCCTGGCGATGATAGCGAGGGCTAGATGTCACCGCTCTGTTAGGAGGTTGGTATCTAGCGGTTGGTGGGTGTGAGGGCACCGTTTGTGGTGGAGGTTGTTCCTGTGGTGTGACCTGGTTCGTCTTGCGAGTATCTGCATATTCATCCGCCAACTTCGCGGCCTCTGGTAGAGTCATGGGCCTGCGATCTCTCACCCAATCTTTGACGTCCGTCTGGATGTGATTGTAAAATTGCTCCAGGAGCATTAGTTGCAAAATGTCCTCTGCGGTGGTGGCCTGGCTGCTGTTAGCCCAGTTAGAGGCCGACCGGGACAATTGGCATGCCCATTCCGCATAAGAGTCTTTCGTGGTTTTGCGTGAGTCCCTGAACTTCTGTCGGTGGGACTCTGGGGTTACTGCATAACGAGCCAGGAGCACTTCTTTAACCCTGGCGTAGCTATGGATATCCTGATCTGGCACGGTCCGGAAAGCATCAGAAGCTTTGCCTGACAGTTTGCCTGACAATATTGCAACCCAGTCTCCTCTAGCTATTCGGTGCAGGTTACATTGTCGCTCAAAATCCGCCAGGAAGTTATCAATCTCACAGTCCTTTTCATCAAAAGCTTTAAAAGCGCTAAACGGAATCTTCCTTGCGTCTGCTGTGCTGTACTCACTGTTTGGAGAATGTGCGGCTGCTTGTTGGACTGCTGCCAGTTTTAACTGTAGTTCTGCGTCCCTTATTTGTTTATCCTTCTGTAGTTCTGCGTCCCTTATTTGTTTATCCTCCTTCGCTAACAGGTCCATCACTTTCAGTACCACATCTGGCGTTGGGTTCGGGCCGAACCACGCTAGCTTCTCTCTCATTAGCTTGTTGGCTGGCGATTCCTCCTCCTGAATCACTGGTGTCTCCATCTCTTGTACTGCTGGCGTTGCTGCAATCCCGTCCTCCTGGTCTATCTCCATTGATTCCGCTATGATGACCCGCTTGGTTTTGTTGCTAGCAATCCTTCCACGAACTTCCAGTAGTTCTTCCAGTGTCTGCTTGGAATCCGGGTGTGAAGGGGAATAGAAGGGAAAAATCCCACTGCTACCAACCAATTGTGACGGTATCGGTATGATATCCCCGTCAACGTTCCCTTCTTCCCATAACGAAAATCACCCCAATATTCCACGAGGAGGGATATCCCTGGAATCGCCCAGAAAGCCACACATGAGACCAGCTTACTGCTTGAACAACACAGACTTTAATGTTATAACACACACAGCTTATATGTCATTTCCAAAACTGTTACAATGACAAATCTCCGCCCCCCTCACACTGGGGCTTCCATACAGATGACTAGGTAGACACGACGGGGCCGATGCTGAAACACATTTTCTTTAGACAATGACATCAATGACGCTGAGCACTAGCTGTACTGAATACATCAACCAGACCGCTCGACCCCGCATATAGAGAGATAATTACCACAATGAAGCAATCAGAATAATTAACACAAGCCACTTAAACCCAGCTCTCCTTCACACAACACAATAGATCAATTAACCTTTAGAAATAGTGAGGGGACATTAGCACATCAATAACCTGGCTAGCAGGGAGCAGTAAACTGAGACATATAGGCAAATGTATCACATATATATATATATATATATATATATACACGTATTTATAAGTATTTATTGGCGTATAACACGCACAGGAGTATAACACGCACCCTAACTTTAAGGCCTCGTACACACGACCGAACATGTCTGCTGAAACTGGTCCGCAGACCAGTTTCAGCGGACATGTTCGGTCGTCTGTACGTCCGACCGGACAATTTTCCGGCGGATCGGACAGGTTTCCAGCGGACAAATGTTTCCTAGCATGCTAAGAAACATGTCCGCTGGAAGCCTGTCCGTCGGACATGTTTGGTCGTCTGTACGACTTACAGGACATGTCCGCTCGGCCGAAAGCCCTCGCATACAATGAAGTGATTCGACGCATGCGTGGAAGCATTGACATCCCAGGGTCGCGCACGTCGCCGCGTCGTCGTCACGGCGACGGCGCGGCCACGTCACCGCGTATCCTGTACGCGGGGATTTTGGTTTGATGGTGTGTACAAAATCCGGCAGCGGACATGTCCGATGAAAACGGTCCGGCGGAGGGAAGTTTCAGGAAAAAAATGTTCCACGCAGGCACAATTTAACAATTTAACATCTATTTTCAGGGTAAAAAAGTGAGTGTTATACGCCAATAAATACAGTATTTGATCCCCAACTAACAATAATTCTGGATCCCACAGACTGTATGGCTGTGTGTTGAGTTATTTTGAGGGGACAGCAAATGTACACTGTTATACAAGCTGTACACTCACTACACAACATTGTAGCAAAGTGTCATTTCTTCAGTGTTGTCACATGGAAAGAGAGAAGAAAATATTTACAGAAATGTGAGGGGTGTATACTGAGTGTATATATATATATATATATATATATATATATATATATATATATATATATATATACAGTATGTGTACTTTTCTTTCTTTCCTGAACAGTAACAATGTAACAGAGGATTCCAGCACACAACTTTCAACACAGCAGTTAACTTTGCAGCGCCCTGTGATTGGACTGAAGGACGTGCTATTTCTGGAACAGCACAGGAGGCAGAGATGATGCGTCTTCACACACAACGCACATTACATAATGTACAGACTAGTGAGAGCGAGACACACACACACCATATGAACACACATCCTACACACACGCACAGGCATACAAACACATATATTTATATATATATATATACACATACACATATAGACACACATATACACACACACACACACATACATATATACACACACACACATACACATACATATATACACACACATATACACACATATATACACACACACATATACACACACACACACACATACATATATACACACACACACATACACATACATATATACACACACATATACACACATATATACACACACACATATACACACACACACACATACATATATACACACACACACATATACACACATATATACACACACACACATATACACACACATACACATATATAGCTGGATTCAGGTAGATGCGCGCATTTTTACGGCGGTGTAGCGTATCGTATTTACGCTACACCGCCGTAAGTCAGAGAGGCAAGTGCTGTATTCACAAAGCACTTGCCTCCTAAGTTACGGCGGCGTAGCGCAAATGGGGCCTGCGTAAGCGCGCCTAATTTAAATGAGGATGAGGGGGGCGTGTTTTATGTAAATGGGTGGTGACCCGACGTGATTGACGTTTTTTTACGAACGGCGCATGCGCCGTCCGTGTACATATCCCAGTGTGCATTGCTCCAAAGTACGCCGCAAGGACGTATTGGTTTCGACGTGAACGTAAATTACGTCCAGCCCCATTCACGGACGACTTACGCAAACAACGTAAAATTTTGACGCGGGAACGACGGCCATACTTAACATTGACTAGGCCAGCTATTTGTTCTACTAACTTTACGCCGGAAAAAGCCATACGTTAACGACGTAAAAAAAAATGCGCCCCGGCGCACGTACGTTTCTGAATCGGCGTATCTAGGCATTTGCATATTCTACGCCGAACTCAACGGAAGCGCCACCTAGCGGCCAGCCTAATTATTTCACCCTAAGATACGACGGCGTAGGAGACTTACTCCGCTCGTATCTTAGCCTAATTTAAGCGTATATATATCTAGATTCAGGTAGAGTTATCAGTAGATACGCCGACCTAACTCGGAATCTGCGCCGACCCAAGTTTAAGTGTATTTTCAAACAGATATACACTTAAACCTATCTAAGATACGACGGCTTGCGCCATCCTATCTTAGGGTGCAATATTTAGGCTGGCCGCTAGGTGGCGCTTCCATTGAGGTCGGCGTAGAATATGTAAATCATTAGATACGGCTATTCACGAACGTACGCCCGGTCGACGCAGTACAGATACGCCGTTTACGTAACGCTTTATCAGGCCTAAATAGTAATGTTAAAGTATGGCCGCCGTTCCCGCTTCGAAATTCGAAAATTTTACGTCGGTTTGCGTAAGTCGTCCGTGAATAGGGATTTACGTCATTTACGTCCACGTCGAAATCAATAGGACCGTGCGGCGTACTTAGCCGCAATGCACACTGGGAAATGTAGGCGGACGGCGCATGCGCCGTTCCAAAAAAACGTCAATCACGTCAGGTCAAAGCATATTACGGTAACATAAAACACGCCCTCTCAGCCTATTTTAAATTAGGCGCGCTTGCGCCCGCCGCATTTACGCTACACCGCCGTAAGTTAGGAGGCAAGTGCTTTGAGAATACAGTACTTGCCTCTCTGACTTAAGGCGGCGTAGCGTAAATACGATACGCTACGCCGCCTTAAAGTTGCGCTACGTGAATCTAGCTACTGGTTTCCAGAATACGCTTAAATTTAGGACGGCGTAGATTCAGAGTTACGTCGGCCTTTTCTACTGATACGCCGGCGTAAAGCTTTCTGAATCTACCTAATAGACACACATATACACACACATGTACACAAGCACACACATATACACACACATATACACACACATGTACACAAGCACACACATACACATATACACACACACATGTACACAAACTCACACATACACATATACACACATATACACACACATGTACACAAACACACACATACACTTATACACACATATACACACACATGTACACATACTCACACATACACACACACACATACACACACTGGCCAGTGCAGAGACTCCCCGCAGGCCTCTGACCAAAGGCATGTTCCTATCCCAGCCAAAACAAACACTCCCCGCCTCTCCTCCCCCTTTCGCTTGAAATATCAAACTGGTTGAGACTAGATCGTTCAAGCCTCAGCTCTTGGCAGCCACTTCCTATATCCCTTTCGCAGTGTGTGCGTTCTCCTTCCCAGCGCGCACAACAGGCCGCTACAGGCTCGTGGGCCCCAATCTCACTCCATTCTGGCCAGCTGGTGGTGTTTAGGGCCCCATGTGGCCCCTCTTTTCTTATCCTCGCAGCCCACGGCCAATCCGAGCTGATAAAGAGGGACGCACAATCCTGAGCAGAGAATGGGATATTTGGGTGCGCCTCCATTGCTGTTAAAATCATCGCATGCCGAAGGTTTGGGGTTTTATTGGCTGATCTGAGTTATGGAGTCTGTGAGATCCTTATATCTGTATAGAAAATCTACACTGATTGTACAGAGATACAAAGAGATACAAGGAGATAGAAGGAGATACAAAGAGATACAAAGAGATATAAAGAGATACAAAGAGATACAAGGAGATATAAAGAGATATAAAGAGATACAAAAAGATACAAGGATATACAAAGAGATACAAAAAAAAGGAGATACAAAGAGATACAAAAAGATACAAAGAGATACAAAAAGATACAATGATATACAAAGAGATACAAAAAGATACAAGGAGATACAAAGAGATACAAAGAGATACAAAAAGATACAAAGAGATACAAAAAGATACAAGGAGATACAAAGAGATACAAAAAGATACAAGGAGATACAAAGAGATACAAAAAGATACAAGGAGATACAAAAAGATACAAAGAGATACAAACAGATACAAAGACATACAAAAAGATACAAGGAGATACAGATACAAACAGATACAAGGAGATACAAAGGCCCAGATTCTCAAAGGGCTTACGACGGCGCAACGCAATGTACGCCGTCGTAAGTCCTAATCCGGGCCGTCGTATCTATGCGACTGATTCTTAGAATCAGTTACGCATAGATATCCATTAGATCCGACAGGCGTAAGGCTCTTACGCTGTCGGATCCTAAATGCTAATTTTTTTTTCGCCGCTAGGTGTCGCCTCCGTTGTTTTCCCCGTCGAGTATGCAAATTAGCAAAATACGCGAATTCCCGAACGTACGCGGGGTCGACGCAGTGAAGTTACGACGTTTCCGTTAGATTTGTGACGCGTAAAGTTGCCCCTGCTATATGAGGGGCAACCAATGTTAAGTATGGCCGTCGTTCCCACGTCGAAATTTAAAAATTTGCGCCGTTTGCGTAAGTCTTCCGTAAATGGGGCTGGACGCCATTTACGTTCACGTCGAAACCAATGACGTCCTTGCGACGTCATTTGGAGCAATGCACCCTGGGATATTTTCCGGACGGCGCATGCGCAGTACGTTCGGCACGGGAACACGCCTAATTTAAATGATCCACGCCCCCTACCCGGCTCACTTGAATTAGGCGGGCTTGCGCCGGGGGATTTACGCCACGCCGCCGCAACTTTACAGGCAAGTTCTTTGTGAATAAAGCACTTGCCTGTAAAACTTGCGGCGGCGTAACGTAAATGACATACGTTACGCCGCTGCAGTTTTACGCCCATCCACGAGAATCTGGGCCATAGAGATACAAAGTGTCTTTTCGTTTACAAACAATGTAACAATGACCACTGACAGGAGTAGTAATGGACAATGTGACAGTTTTGGAAACAGAAGAAGAAGAAGAAGCAGAGTTTCCCCTCTTATCTCTATGTCCAGGTTGTTCTGCAAAGTCCGGGACTCCAAACTTTTCAGTATGAGGGCCACATTGTTTATTTTACAAATATTCCCGGGCCACAAAAAAATACGTTTTAGAAATAAATGGATATATATTATTTGGATCTCCTTTATAATCAGCATGATGTGATTCAAGACAACAGAGAATAACTAACTCATCAGAGTTCCCCCTTACATCAGTGTCCCCATCAGAGTCCCTCCTTACATCAGTGTCCCCATCAGCGCCCCTCCTAACATCAGTGTCCCCATCAGCGCCCCTCCTACATCAGAGTCCCCATCAAAGTCCACCCTTACATCAGTGTCCCCATCAGAGCCCTCCTTACATCAGTGTCCCCATCAGAGTCCCCCTTACATCAGTGTCCCCATCAGAGCCTCCCTTACATCAGTGTCCCCATCAGAGTCCCCCTTACATCAGTGTCCCCATCAGAGCCTCCCTTACATCAGTGTCCCCATCAGAGTCCCCCCTTACATCAGTGTCCCCCCTTACATCAGTGTCCCCATCAGTGCCCTCCTTACATCAGTGTCCCCATCAGAGCCCTCCTTACATCAGTGTCCCCATCAGAGTCCCCCTTACATCAGTGTCTCCATCAGCGCCCCCCCCCCCTACATCAGAGTCCCCATCAGAGCCACCCTTACATCAGTGTCCTCATCAGAGCCACCCTTACATCAGTGTCCCCATCAGAGCCTCCCTTACATCAGTGTCCCCATCAGATTCCCCCCTTACATCAGTGTCCCCATTAGTCTCCCCTTAGATCAGTCTCACCATCAGAGTTCCCAAATCAGTGTCCACATCAGAGCCCCCTCCTTATATCAGTGTCCCCATCAGTGCCCCCCTTACATCAGTGTCCCCATCAGAGTCCCCCTTACATCAGTGTCCCCATCAGAGTGACATTTACATCAGTATCCCCATCAGAATCCCCATGACATCAGTGTGCCCATCATAGTCCCTCCTTACATCAGTGTCATTTTCAGAGTATCCTTTACATCAGTGTCCCCATCAGTGCCCCCCCCCTTTACATCAGTGTCCCTATCAGTGGCCCCTTACATCAGTGTCCCCATAAGAGTCTCCCTTACATCAGTGTGTCCCCATCAGTGCCCCCTTACATCACTGTCCCCAGCAGTGCCCCCCGTATATCAGTTTCCCCATCAGAGTCCTCCCTTACATCAGTGTCTCTATCAGAGTACCCTTTACATCAGCGTCCCCATCAGAATCCCCATGACATCAGTGTGCCCATCAGTGTCCCTTTTTTACATACGTGTCCCTTTTAGAGTATCCTTTACATCAGTGTCCCAATCAGAGTCCCCCCTTACATCAATGTCCCCATCAGTTGCCCTCTTTACATCATTGTCCCCATCAGAGTCATCCTTGGATCAGTGTCCCCATCAAAGTCACCCTTTACATCAGTGTTCCAATCAGTTACCCCCTTTACATCATTGTCCCCATCAGAGTCCTCCTTACATCAGTGTCCCCATCAGTTACCCCCTTTACATTAGTGTTCTCATCAAAGTCCTCCTTACATCGGTGTACCCATCAGTGCCCCCTCTTACTTTAGACTCTTCACCAGAGTTTCCCCATACATCAAGGTCCCCAAGGTTCCCTTACATCACTGTCCCTCCTTACGTCAGTGTCCCCATTAGAGTTTGAGCTTGTCTGAGCTTTCAGAAAGGGGGGGCCAGGGAGCTAAAGTTAAGCTAAAGGTCTTGGTCCTCACTAATGATCAGCAGCCGGTAGGACCAGCTCTTTTATTGTGCGACCACTGAAGGCCAATCAAGGTGGTCATCTTTCCTGCCCCACCGATGTTCAGAGCTTTTTAAAGGGACAGAAAAGGGCTAATAACTGTATTTTTGTTTTTAAACTATATACATTTCATTGTTATACAAGAAAAACATTTTTATAAATGACAAAGGATTCCCAGAGCACTGTGGATTAAGAGACAGCACACCCGACGTTGCCTGGCTCTGATATGGGGTGGGACATTGTTCTGAGGGGAACAGGCATTGGTATGAAGTCATGCTGAGCAGAACAATTTCAAGTGGTTGAAACAGAGATTCCATTCACACTTACGTAACTCCAAAGTCGCAGGATTTCAAGTGTGACTTTGAAGCGCAATTTGAGTGCGACTTTTAACTTTGATGAGAAAGAGGAGATGAAGCTGGCAACACTGTGGGGGAAAGAGGCACATAGGGGGCCCGGACAGCAGATGGATGTGCTAGGACCAATCCCCCTGTAGTGCAGCTGGAGGGAGAAAGAGGAGGAGAAGCTGGCAGCGCTGTGGGGGAAAGGGGCACATAGGGGGCCCGCACAGCAGATGGATGTCTTAGAACCAATCCCCCTGTAGTACAGCTGGAGGGAGAAAGAGGAGAAGCTGGCAGTGCTGTAAGGGGAAAGGGGCACATAGGGGGCCTGGACAGCAGATGAATGTGCTAGGACCAATCCCCCTGTAGTGCAGCTGAAGGGAGAAAGAGGAGGAGAAGCTGGCAGTGCTGTAAGGGGAAAGGGGCATATAGGGGGCCCGGACAGCAGATGTATGTGCTAGGACCAATCCCCCTGTAGTGCAGCTGGAGGGAGAAAGAGGAGGAGAAGCTGGCAGTGCTGTAAGGGGAAAGGGGCACATAGGGGGCCCGGACAGCAGATGGATGTGCTAGGACCAATCCCCCTGTAGTGCAGCTGGAGGGAAAAAGAGGAGGAGAAGCTGGCAGCGCTGTGGGGGGAGAGAGGCACATAGGGGGCCCGGACAGCAGATGAATGTGCTAGGACCAATCCCCCTGTAGTGCAGCTGGACGGAGAAAGAGGAGGAGAAGCTGCCAGTGCTGCAGGGGGGAGCAGAAGAGGATTGGTGTCTGCAATGTGCTAGGACCAATCCCCCTGTAGTGCAGCTGGAGGGAGAAAGAGGAGGAGAAGCTGGCAGCGCTGTGGGGGGAAAGGGGCACATAGGGGGCCCGGAAGGCAGATGGACATGCTAGGACCAATCCCCCTGTAGTGCAGCTGGAGGGAGAAAGAGGAGGGAAGCCGGAAGCACTGTGGGGTGAAAGTGGCACATAGGGGGCCCGGACAGCAGGTGGATGTCTTAGAACCAATCCCCCTGTAGTACAGCTGGAGGGAGAAAGAGGAGAAGCTGGCAGTGCTGTAAGGGGAAAGGGACATATAGGGGGGCCGGACAGCAGATGGATGTGCTAGGACCAATCCCCCTGTAGTGCAGCTGGAGGGAGAAAGAGGAGGAGAAGCTGGTAGCGCTGTGGGGGAAAGGGGCACATAGGGGGCCCGGAAGGCAGATGGACGTGCTAGGACCAATCCCCCTGTAGTACAGCTGGAGGGAGAAAGAGAAGGGAAGCCGGCAGCACTGTGGGGTGAAAGTGGCACATAGGGGGCCCGGACAGCAGGTGGACGTCTTAGAACCAATCCCCCTGTAGTACAGCTGGAGGGAGAAAGAGGAGAAGCTGGCAGTGCTGTAAGGGGAAAGGGGCACATAGGGGGCCCGGACAGCAGATGTATGTGCTAGGACCAATCCCCCTGTAGTGCAGCAGGAGGGAGAAAGAGGAGGAGAAGCTGGCAGCGCTGTGGGGGAAAGGGGCACATAGGGGGCCCGGACAGCAGATGTATGTGCTAGGACCAATCCCCCTGTAGTGCAACAGGAGGGAGAAAGAGGAGAAGCTGGCAGCGCTGTGGGGGAAAGGTGCACATAAGGGGCCCGGACAGCAGATGTATGTGCTAGGACCAATCCCCCTGTAGTGCAGCTGGAGGGGAAAAGAGGAGGAGAAGCTGGCAGCGCTGTGGGGGGAAAGGGGCACATAGGGGGCCCGGAAGGCAGATGGATGTGCTAGGACCAATCCCCCTGTAGTTCAGCTGGAGGGAGAAAGAGGAGGGAAGCCGGCAGCACTGTGGGGTGAAAGTGGCACATAGGGGGCTCGGACAGCAGATGTATGTGCTAGGACCAATCCCCCTGTAGTGCAGCTGGAGGGAGAAAGAGGAGGAGAAGCTGGTAGCGCTGTGGGGGAAAGGGGCACATAGGGGGCCCCGGACAGCAAATAAATGTGCTAGGACCAATCCCCCTGTAGTGCAGCTGGAGGGAGAAAGAGGAGGAGAAGCTGGTAGCGCTGTGGGGTGAAAGGGGCACATAGGGGGCCCGGAAGGCAGATGGATGTGCTAGGACCAATCCCCCTGTAGTTCAGCTGGAGGGAGAAAGAGGAGGGAAGCCGGCAGCACTGTGGGGTGAAAGTGGCACATAGGGGGCTCGGACAGCAGATGTATGTGCTAGGACCAATCCCCCTGTAGTGCAGCTGGAGGGAGAAAGAGGAGGAGAAGCTGGTAGCGCTGTGGGGGAAAGGGGCACATAGGGGGCCCCGGACAGCAAATAAATGTGCTAGGACCAATCCCCCTGTAGTGCAGCTGGAGGGAGAAAGAGGAGGAGAAGCTGGTAGCGCTGTGGGGTGAAAGTGGCACATAGGGGGCCGGGACAGCAGGTGGACGTCTTAGAACCAATCCCCCTGTAGTACAGCTGGAGGGAGAAAGAGGAGAAGCTGGCAGTGCTGTAAGGGGAAAGGGGCATATAGGGGGCCCGGACAGCAGATGGATGTGCTAGGACCAATCCCCCTGTAGTGCAGCTGGAGGGAGAAAGAGGAGGAGAAGCTGGTAGCGCTGTGGGCGAAAGGGGCACATAGGGGGCCTGGAGAGCAGATGGACGTGCTATGACCAATCCCCCTGTAGTGCAGCTGGAGGGAGAAAGAGGAGGAGAAGCTGGTAGCGCTGTGGGGGAAAGGGGCACATAGGGGGCCTGGACAGCAGATGGACGTGCTATGACCAATCCCCCTGTAGTGCAGCTGGAGGGAGAAAGAGGAGGAGAAGCTGGTAGCGCTGTGGGGGAAAGGGGCACATAGGGGGCCCGAAAGGCAGATGGATGTGCTAGGACCAATCCCCCTGTAGTGCAGCTGGAGGGAGAAAGAGGAGGAGAAGCTGGCAGCGCTGTGGGGGGAAAGGGGCACATAGGGGGCCTGGAAGGCAGATGGATGTGCTAGGACCAATCCCCCTGTAGTGCAGCTAGAGGGAGAAAGAGAAGGGAAGCCGGCAGCACTGTGGGGTGAAAGTGGCACATATGGGGCCCGGACAGCAGGTGGATGTCTTAGAACCAATCCCCCTGTAGTACAGCTGGAGGGAGAAAGAGGAGAAGCTGGCAGTGCTGTAAGGGGAAAGAAACATATAGGGGGCCCGGACAGCAGATGGACATGCTAGGACCAATCCCCCTGTAGTGCAGCTGGACGGAGAAAGAGGAGGAGAAGCTGGTAGCGCTGTAGGGGGAAGCAGAAGAGGATTGGCGTCTGCAATAAGACAATACAGTCGGCCTTCCTCGTCAGGTGCCCGGGCCCCCATTTTGAAATCATGGGGCTCGGGTCCAGCGCAGGAGGGCTGCCTGTACTGTCTTATCAACGGTCCTGCTTTACGGAAGAAAGTCGCATCAAAAGTTGCTTAAAGTCGCTGAACTGTCTGTCTGTCTGGCTCATAGCAGGCCGGGTAATCAGATTTTCCCAACCTTTTTATAATCAGCTCCAAAAACAGAAAAAAAAGTATGGATGCCCTGAGCAACACAGACAGTTTCAGTTTCAGACACTTTATTAAAGGAGGGAAGGAGCTACGCCAACCCCCCTGAGATGAATGCTTCTTGGAGAATTGGAGTCTACAATGAGCTCTTGGCCTCCTGCTAACAATTGTAACATGGATGTTCCCTTGAAGAGTAAATAAACACGTGCAGCGTCTGCCAAGCCATAGTTCTGTGTTCGCGCTGCACGCCGCACATGGGAGTCACACGAGCAACCGCCCAGCTCACTGCAGAAGCAGTTTAAAGGTCCCATGGATTTTTACAAGGCACAGCGTTGAAGTAAACACGCTGCTCCCCCCTTCCCCGTCTCTTGTCTTCCACCCATGGAGCGCCGACCGTCTGCTGGAAGTATACCCAGAGGGGGCCAGCTGAGTCATTTCAGAGGTTTCGCAGAAAGTTTGGAGTTCAAGCGATATCCCTCATAGACTTTCAGAATGCCTTACATCCCTTTATATGAGTTCCCTTCAGTCTTGCACAGTTGTACCGGTTCCTCTCCTGGACTGAAATGTCCTACTCTGATATCACTGCACACCGGTGGCGGCTGGTGCTCAATTTTTTGGGGGGGCACAAACAAACGAAAAAAAAACCCCATCAATTGCAGCCTCACTGTGCCCATCAAACACAGCTACTGTGCCCATCAATTTCCGCCACTTTGCCCATCAAACGCAGCCAATGTGCCATCAATTGTTGCCACTGTGCCATCAAACGCAGCTACTGTGCCCATTAATTGCCGCCACTGTGCCCATCAAATGCAGCCACTGTGCCCATCAAACGCAGCCACTGTGCCCATCAATTGTTGCCACTGTGTCATCAATTGTCGCCACTGTGCCATCAAACGCATCCACTGTGCCCATCAATTGTTGCCACTGTGCCATCAATTGTCGCCACTGTGCCATGCCATCAAACGCAGCCACTGTGCAATGCCATCAAACGCAGCCACTGTGCCATCAATTGTCGCCACTGTGCCATCAATTGTCGCCACTGTGCCCATCAATTGTCACCACCGTGCCATGCCATCAATTGTCGCCACTGTGCCCATCAATTGTCGCCACTGAGCCATGCCATCAATTGTCGCCACTGTGCCCATCAATTGCCGCCAGTTTGCCCCATCAAAAACGGCCAGTTTGCCCCATAAAATGCCGCCAGATTGCCCCTCAAATACCACCAGATTGCCCCCCCCCCCGCTCGGCACATACCTTTCTCGGGTCAGCCATCCTCCCTCCACATCCCTCGATGTCTTCTCCCACCCTTGATGTCCCATCAGCCAATCAGGTTACCGGTAACCAGACCCGGTGAACCTGATTGGCTGAGACGCATGTCAGTTCTAACCAGGGAACGCACACCCTGTGCGTCCCCTGGTTAACTATTTGGAAGCCGATTAGAGCCCACGGGTTGTAATCGGGAAGCTGGCTCTGATAGACACTTCCAAAACCAACCAACTGCTGTTATTCAGATGGCCGATTCAATGCATGAATCTATGTATTGTTGACTTGAGTGACAGGTGCAGGGGAGAGAGGGGGCGGCGCTACTGCGCCCACTATGGACGCACCGCCACTGCTGCACACCATGTGCATTAGAAGCTGCAGCATGCCAGATAGAGCCCACCTCGTTTCCTGGCTGGAGGACATCCAGCATCATCTACAATTTCCTCTCCAGCAGGACTGACCCATTATTTAATTTATTGGATTTCAGTTCTTTCATCAGCACCACATGTGGGTGTTACCTAGGGAGGTCTGCATGCAAATGAAACTCTGACTCCTCAAGATTGACACCCGTACATCAAGGCTTTAAGGTATTTGCATAACTCCTCCCACTGCTTGCATCGTGATTGAGGACTGTGGAGAGGAGCACTGAGGCAGGATGAATCTCAATAGGATGCGGGTGTTCTGACGAGAAATGCCCCCCTGTCGAGAAATGCCCCCTTGCGCAGTACGGAGCTGCCGAAAAGCCTCCGAACATTGGAATTTACGATCAGCTGTAGACGGCGCCTGCGCACAATAGCCGACATTGTGCCACACGATCCTGATGCTTGTGCAAGTCTGCAAGGGGCGAATTATTTCATGATGGGCATGTGTGAGGGGCAGATGCATACAGAAGGGGGCATATTTTGTAATGATGGGCAGTGCCCAATGTTGGCTATTGTGCGCAGGCGCCGTCTACAGCTCATCGTAAATTCAGATGTTCGGAGGCTTTCGGCGGCTTGGTACTGCGCAAGCGCTGCACATGGGGGCATTATTCGACAGGGTGCATTTCTCGTCAGAACACTGGCACTTAAATCTACAAGCAAGTGGCCTTTATTTAAGAAGAATAAAGCATAAAATCCAAGGAAAAAGGGAACGTGTTTCGTCCGTTAGCCCTTAATCATGACACATGATTAAGGCCTGATGGCCTTCAGTGATATACACAAGCATGTAGCCTTCGGTAATATCCACAAGCAAGCAGCTTTTATTTGAGAATAATAAAACATAAAATCAATGTAAAAGTCCAAAACGTTAGGCTTTAATCATGAGCCATTAAAGCCATTTGCTTAGATTTTTATGCTTTGTTCTTCTTAAATAAAGGCTACTTGCTTGTGGATGTTACTGAAGGCCGTTAGGCCTTAATCATGAGCCAAAATTAAGAAGACCTAATGGCCTAAACGTGTTCCGCTTTTGCTTGGATTTCATACGTTGTTCTTTTTAAATAAAGGCTACTTGCTTTTGGATATTACCAAAAGCTGTTGAGCCTTAATCATGAACCATAATTGAGGCCGAAGAGTCGAAATGCGTTCCCCCTTTGCTTGGATTTCATGACTTGTTTTTAAATAAAGTCTACTTGCTTGTGGATTTTGCTGAAAACAGTTAGGCCTTAGTCATAAGCCTAATGGCCAAAAAGCGTCCCCCTGCTTGGATTTCATGCTTTGTTCTTTTTAAATAAAGGCTACTTCCTTGTGGATATTACCAAAGGCCATTAAGCCTTAAAGGGGTGGTTCACCCTAAAAACTACTTTTTCTTATTACACTGCCCCCCCACATTACAATACGATTAAGGCTATTATTATTTTTTTGATGCTGTACATACCTTTGTACAGCATATTCACCTGTGGCATCCGGGTTGCGAGTCCCGCGGGAGTGGGCGTTCCTAACATGTCTGTGATTGACGTTTTGCCCAAAAACGATTTCCCCCCCGTCGCGTAAGCCGCGTCACGGTTGGCGAAAGGAGCCGAACGGCGAGTCGGCGCTATACGGCGCATGCGCATCGCCGTTCGGCTCCTTTCGCCAACCGTGACGTGGCTTACGCGACGGGGGGAGCTAGTTTTTGGGCAAAACGTCAATCACAGACATGTTAGGAACGCCCACTCCCGCGGGACTCGCAACCCGGATGCCACGGGTGAATATGCTGTACAAAGGTATGTACAGCATCAAAAAAATAATAATAGCCTTAATCGTATTGTAATGTGGGGGGGCAGTGTAATAAGAAAAAGTAGTTTTTAGGGTGAACCACCCCTTTAATCATGAACCATAATTGAGGCCGAAGAGTCGAAATGCGTTCCCCCTTTGCTTGGATTTCATGACTTGTTTTTAATTCTACTTGCTTGTGGATTTTGACAAAAACAGTTAGGCCTTAATCATAAAGCTAATGGCCAAAAAGCGTCCCCCCTGCTTGGATTTCATGCTTTGTTCTTTTTAAATAAAGGCTACTTCCTTGTGGATATTACCAAAGGCCATTAAGCCTTAATCATGAACCATAATTGAGGCCGAAGAGTCGAAATGCGTTCCCCCTTTGCTTGGATTTCATGCTTTGTTCTTTTTAAATAGAGGCTATTTGCTTGTGGATATTATCAAAGGCCATTGAGCCTTAAAGGGTCACTAAAGGAATTTTTTTTTTTTAGCTAAATAGCTTCCTTTACCTTACTGCAGTCCTGGTTTCATGTCCTCATTGTTCGTTTTTGCTCTGTTGTTGCTGCAATTCTGCTCTGTTCTGGACACTTCCTGGTTGTCTGTTTCCTTTGCACCACAGTACTGGGAGATTCTAGTTTCGTTTTCCAAAGCCTCACTTCTCTATGGCTCTATACAGCACAGAGGCAGCATAACATGCAAAAACGAAACTGAAACTAAAGGCACATTATATGATTGTTTTTTTATCTATTTTTAATCGTTTTTAAAAGGAATCAGTTAACTATTATGTCTCTATACCCTGTAAACAGTCATTTGAGCAAAAAAAAATGTTTCCTTTACAACTCCTTTAATCGTGAACAAGAAATGAGGCCTAACGGTCGAAATGCGTTACACTTTTGTCAGGACTTCATATTTTGTTCTTCTTAACTACTTGCCGACCAGCCGCCGGCAGGTCGGCTCTCCTGGGCGAGAACCCGTCATACTACGTCGGCTCTCTTAGCGCCCCCCGCTCGTCCGTCACTCCCGTGCGGGTGCCCGGCGGGCGCGATCGCCGCCGGGCACCCACGATTGTTCGTTACAGAGCGGGGACCGGGAGCTGTGTGTGTAAACACACAGCTCCCCGTCCTGTCAGGGAGGGAAATGCTGATCTTCTGTTCATACAATGTATGAACAGAAGATCAGTGTTTCCCCTAGTGAGGCCACCCCCCCCCACAGTAAGAACACACCCAGGCATACTTAACCCCTTCCCCGCCCCCTAGTGTTAACCCCTTCAGTGCCAGTGGCATTTTTATAGTAATCCAATGCATTTTTATAGCACTGATCGCTATAAAAATGCCAATGGTCCCAAAAATGTGTCAAAAGTGTCCAAAGTGTCCGCCATAATGTCGCAGTACTGAAAAAAAATCGCTGATCGCCGCCATTACTAGTAAAAAAAATATATTATTAAAAATGCCATAAAAATACCCCCTATTTTGTAAACGTTATAACTTTTGCGCAAACCAATCAATAAACGCTTATTGCGATTTTTTTTTAACGAAAAATATGTAGAAGAATACGTATCGTCCTAAACTGAGGAAAAAAAATGTTTTTTTTTATATATTTTTGGGGGATATTTATTATAGCAAAAAGTAAAAAATATTATTTTTTTTTCAAAATTGTCGCTCTATTTTTGTTTATCTCAAAAATATTCCGATTGCACACCTTCCGGCAAAATGGCCAAGTAGTAAAAGGGTGCTGAAACGATCACCGGCTGGGAACCGGAAAGCAAATCATATATATATATACTCGCCAGCACACCAGGAATCATAACGTCCATGGACGTTATGATTCCTGGTGTGCTGGCGAGTATATATATATACTATTTTTGTTTATAGCGCAAAAAATAAAAAACGCAGAGGTGATCAAATAGCATCAAAAGAAATCTCTATTTATGGGATAAAAAGGATGCCAATTTTGTTTGGGAGCCACGTCGCGCGACCGCGCAATTGTCAGTTAAAGCGACGCAGTCCCGAATCGCAAAAAGTGCTCTGGTTTTTGGGCAGCAATATGGTCCGGGGGTTAAGTGGTTAAATAAAGGCTACTTGCTTGTGGATATTACCAAAGGCCATTAAGCCTTAATCATGAACCATAATTGAGGCCGAAGAGTCGAAATGCGTTCCCCCTTTGCTTGGATTTCATGACTTGTTTTTAATCCTACTTGCTTTTGTGGATTTTGACGGTTAGGCGGAAACGCATTACCTTTTACACAGATTTTATGTTTTGTTCTTTTTAAATAAAGGCTAATTGCTTACGAATAATACAGAAGGCCATTAGGCCTTTATCATGGCTCATGATTAAGGCCTAACAGCTGAAACGCGTTCCAATTTTGCATGGATTTTATGCTTTGCTCTTCTTAAATAAATACTACTTGCTTAAGGATATTACCGAAGGCCGTCAGGCCTTAATCATGAGCCATGATTATAGCCTAATGGCCAAAACACTTTCCCACTTTGCATTGATTTTGTTCTTTGTTCTTCTTAAACAAAGGCCACTTGCTTCTGGATTTTACTGAAGACCATGAGGCCTTCATCTTGAGCCTTTATTTAGGCCATAATTGCCAAAACTCATTCCGCTTTTGCTTGGATTTTTATGCTTTGTTCTTAAAGAAAGGCTACTTGCTTGTAGATTTTACCGTAGGCCATTAGGCCTTAATCATGAGCCATGATTAAGGTCTAATGGCCAAAATGCATTCCCTTTTTGCTTGGATTTCATGCTTTGCTCTTTATAAATAAAGGCTATTTACTTGTGGATATTACCAAAAGCCGGGAGCCTTAATCATGAACTATGATTAAGTCTTAACAGCCAAAACTTGCTCCCCTTTTGCTTGGATTTCATGCTTTGTTTTCTCCTAATTAAAGGATACTTGTTTGTAGATTTTCTCAAAGGCCGTCAGGCCTTAATCATGAGCCATGATTAAGGCCTAAAGGCCAAAAAGCACACCCTTTTGCATGGATTTTATATTTTGCTCATCTTAAACAAAAGCCTACCTGCTTGTCAATATCACCGAAGGCCGCCAGGCCTTAATAATTAACCATAATTAAGGCCTAACAGTCGACACATGCTCCCCTTTTGCTTGCATTTCATGCCTTGTTCTTAAAAAATGGCTTGTGTATTTTACCGAAGGCCGCTAGGCCTTAATAAAAGCTCATGATTAAGGCCTAACGGCCGAAACACGTTCCGCTTTTGCTTGGATTTTATACCATGTCTTTCTTAAATAAAGGCTGTTTGCTCATGGACATTACCAAAGGCCGCTAGGCCTTTAGCTTGAGCCTTGATTAAGGCCTAATGGCCAAAACTCATTCCGCTTTTGCTTGGATTTTTATGCCTTGTTGTTAAATAAAAGCTACTTGCTTGTGAATATCACCGAAGGGCGTTAGGCCTTAATCATGAGCCATGATTAAGGCCTACCAGCTGAAAAGCATTCCCCTTTTGCTTGGATTTCATGCTTTGTTCTTAAATAAAGGCTACTGGATTTTGCCGAAGGCTGTTAGGCCTTCAAATGATTGTAAAGGTTTGTTTTTTTGTCTTTTTTAAATAACAAACATACCTATACTTACCTTCTCTGTGCAAGGGTTTTGCACAGAGCGTCTCAATCCTCCTCACGGCGCTCCTGGCTCCTCCTCTGCATCGAGTGCCCCCACGGAGAGCCGCATTCCCTGGGGGCACTCGTGCGGGCGTGCTCCTGAGTCCTGCTGCTGCGTCCATTGACACAGACAGCAGGACTCGGCCCCGCCCCTAGAAGGACCTAGAAGGAGATCTCCCTTTACTTCCTGTCTTGGAGACACAACAGGAAGTAAAAAAAAATCTCTACAAAGGGAGGGAAATCCTCTTTTAGAAGGTTGTTACCAGAACAAAGGACCCCACAAAAAGATTTCCCCTCTATTCCAGTTCTGTGACAACCTAAAATGTTGGATTTGCCATCACTTTTTGTTTTCGGTCACCAGAAAAAATAGAGGGGATCCTCCCAGTGGGGACACAGACAAAAATTCAAACCTCAAACTATATAGAAAGCGGTAAGAACAACACACCAATGATCAAAATTTGGTTGGATCTTTTTTTTGGATTGGGGTCCTCTGGTATATCTGAGCAGCCTCACCGAAGCAAGTCCACTTGATCAAGAAGGTGGTCTTCTTCAACATTAATAGAAGATCCAGCGCCTATTCTCTCTCACTCTAGGCAAAACGTTTTGGCCGTACATACACTTGAATCTCACAGCTAAAGCTAAATAAATTGATGTACATCACTTTGAGATAAGACGTCCTACAGATTGTGAAGGTGCAGCAATTATATTTGGCACGGTAAGTTGCCGATACACCTATCTTTGACACATTCCGATCCGAAACAATGAAACCCAAAGGCACCTGGGAGGGCAATGGGCCCAGTACTGACTCTGTGCCAGGCTGCAGAAGCACAATGGGATCGGTAAATCCTATCTATGTTTGTTTATGGTGCTGGAGACAAAAAGTAGACAATCGGGTGTTAGGTGAGAAGGATGTCAATCTGGCAGCTTCTAGAAGAGCAGATTAGAATGCTGGCAACAGCCCAAAATGTCATAGTGGTGCCGCACTCCTTGTTCCGGACTTTTCTATACCTTGGCTTGACACCAAGTGCTCTTCATCTATTGTGATATATATAGATATATATACTGGGGCTGATCCACAAAAGAATTACGCCGGCGTATCTCTTGATACGCCGCGTAATTTCAAATTTTGCGCGTCGTATCTTTGTTTTGTATCTACAAACCAAGATACGACGGCATCTGGGATCGATCCGACAGGCGTACGTCTTAGTACGCCGTCGGATCTTAGATGCAATTTTTCGGCGACCGATATGTGGCGTTTCCGTCTAATTCCGCGTCGAGTATGCAAATTAGCTAGTTACGGCGATCCAGGAACGTACGTCCGGCCGGCGCATTTTTTTACGTTGTTTGCGTTCGGCTTTTTCCGGCGTATAGTTAAAGCTACTATATGGTGGCGTACTCAATGTTAAGTATGGCCGTCGTTCCCCCCTCGCGTTTTGAATTTTTTACGCTGTTTGCGTAAGTCGTTCGCGAATAGGGATTTGCGTAGAATGGCGTCACCTTCGTGAGCATTGGCTTGTTCCGGGTTAATTTCGAGCATGCGCACTGGGATACCCCCACGGACGGCGCCGTTAAAAAAAAACGTTGTTTACGTCGGGTCACGACGTATTTACATAAAACACGCCCCCATCACAGAGATTTGAATGCCGCGCCATTACGCCGCCAAAGATACACTACGCCGCCGTAACTTATGGCGCAAATTCTTTGAGGATTCGAAAAAAAAAATAAGTTACGGCGGCGTAGTGTATCTTAGATACTCTGCACCCGGCGGAGAGATGCGCCGCTGTACGTGGATCTGGCCCACAGTATCTATCTATCTATCTATCTATCTATCTAGATAGATAGATAGATAGATAGATAGATAGATAGATAGATAGATAGATAGATAGATAGATAGATAGATAGATAGATAGATAGATAGATAGATAGATACATACAGTGAAACCTTGGATATGCTTGTAATTCAAAGCACTCGCTTATCTAAACGAGTTTCCCCATAGAAGTCAATGGAATCAAAGATAATTCGTTCCACATTGACTTCTATTATATGCAGTACAGCGTGTGGCCAGAGGTGGGGGGGTGCCGGAGAGACTTGGAAATACTCAGAGACCGCTCAGAGCCGCTCAGATGCACTCAGAAAAGCCTTGGAGAGGCTCGGAAACACGAAGAATGGCTTCCGAACGGCTCAGAGTGTCACTGGCGTCCCCGCACCTTTGTCCAAATGCGGTACTGCAACACTCGCAAACCAAGTCAGGATTAAAAAAAATTAAATAGTTTGCATTGCGAAACGCTCGATAACCGAGTTACTCGCAATCCAAGGTATTACTGTATGTATATATATATATATGGAGTGCACACAGTGCCCTAAAATGTATTCATACCCCTTGAAATTTGCTATCGATTTTATAATGTAATTGTTATATGCAATTACATTATTTAAAAAAAAAAGTTTGCATATTTATCAACCTAAATTTGAAAAAAAAGTTTTATCAAAATTAAAGGCCTTATCTGTCCTTTAAAACCTTAAAAGCTACAGTGCCTTGAAAAAGTATTCATACCCCTTGAAATTTTCCACATTATGTCATGTTGCAACCAAAAAGGTAAATGTATTTTATTGGGATTTTGTGTGATGGACCAACACAAAGTGGCACATAATTGTGAAGTGGAAGGAAAATGATAAATGGTTTTCATTTTTTTTTACAAATAAATATGTGAAAAGTGTGGCGTGCATTTTTATTCAGCCCCCTTTACTCCGATACCACTAACTAAAATCTAGTGGAACCAATTGCCTTCAGAAGTCACCTAATTAGTAAATAGAGTCCACCGGTGTGTAATTTAATCTCTGTATAAATACAGCTGTTCTGTGAAGCCCTCATAGGTTTGTTAGCGAACCTAACTGAACAAACAGCATCATGAAGTCCAAGTAACACAGCAGACAGGTCAGGGATAACGTTGTGGAGAAGTATAAAGCAGGGTTAGGTTATAAAAAAATATCCTAAGTTTTGAACATCTCACAGAGCTCTGTTCAATCCATCATCTGAAAATGGAAAGAGTATGGCACAACTGCAAACCTACCAAGACATGGCCGTCCACCTAAACTGACCGGCCGGGCAAGGAGAGCATTAATCAGAGAAGCAGCCAAGAGGCCCATGGTAACTCTGGAGGAACTGCAGAGATCCACAGCTCAGGGGGGAGAATCTATCCACAGGACAACTATTAGGCGTGCTCTCCACAAATCTGCCCTTTATGGAAGAGTGACAAGAAGAAAGACATTGTTGAAAGAAAGCCCTAAGTGAGTTGGAAAACTAACACTGTACATCACCCTGAAAACACTATCCCCACTGTGAAACATGGTGGTGGCAGCATCATGTTGTGGGAATGCTTTTCTTCAGCAGGGACAGGGAAGCTGGTAAGAGGTGATGGGAAGATGACCCCCCACCCCTTCAACCTCTGCAGCAATGCTGGCAGCACTCATACGTCTATTTCCCAAAGACAACCTCTGGATATGTTGCTGAGCACGTGACCTCAACTTCTTTGGTGGACCATGGTGAGGCCTGTTCTGAGTGGAACCCGTCCTGTTATATCGCTGTATGGTCTTGGCCACCGTGCTGCAGCTCAGTTTCAGGGTCTTGGCAATCTTCTTACAGCCTAGGCCATCTTTATGTAGAGCAACAATTCTTTTTTTTAGATCCTCAGAGAGTTCTTTCCCATGAGGTGTCATGTTGAACTTCCAGTGACCAGTATGAGAGAGTGAGAGCGATAACACCAAATTTAACACACCTGCTCCCCATTCACACCTGAGACCTTGTAACACTAACGAGTCACATGACACCGGGGAGGGAAAATGGCTAATTGGGCCCAATCTGGACATTTTCACTTAGAGGTGTACTCACTTTTGTTGCCAGCGTTTTAGACATTAATGGCTGTGTGTTGAGTTATTTTGAGGGGACAGCAAATGTACACTGTTATACAAGCTGTACACTCACTACACAACATTGGAGCAAAGTGTCATTTCTTCAGTGTTGTCACATGAAAAGATAGAAGAAAATATTTACAAAAATGTGAGGGGTGTACTGACTTTTGTGACATTCTGTATATACTGTATACACACACACACACCCACCCAACACGCAGTGCTCTCCAGTCTGCATTCTAGACATTCTAGACAGTCAGCAGAATAAGCCGGCATCTCAATGTCACGTCAGGATTGAGTCATATGAGAGTTATTTACACCCGGGAAGCCTTCACCGCCTGAGGCAGCAGCACAGAATTCTCCTGCGTGATGCAACCATGTGACCGCACACCAATCTCTGCTACGTGCCGCTTATAGGGGTCTAGGAGCATCGTCTTTCAGGGAAAGCTTCTTTGGACAAGTCGGAAATTCTTGGCTGAGCCTTTATTGGCCACCATTACTAGTGCGGAGATAGGACTGCTGCTGGGGATCACAGATAGGGTAGCCACTTATCATAAGGAAACAAAAAAGAAATAAATAAATTACATTAACTTTCCTATTAAGAAACATTGTTTAGAAAAAGAATAAGCGCACCACAGATTATTTATATATTATTTTTATATTAATTTATGTATTTTTTATTTTTTTATTTATTAATTTATTCATTTGTATTTATATAGAGCCAACAATTTTTGCAGCACTTTACATATGTATTGTACATTCAGATTAAATTTGAGTTCAGTAAATCATGACAGGAGGTCACCAAAAAATAAATAAATCCACTGTGCTACGAGTGCTCAATACTCCCCCTTCATCAGAGCTGGGAAATAGAGTAACATAAGACAGAGATCTATTTAAAAAGGACATTTTTTAGGATGCCGTAGTACATAATATACAGTAGTAAAAAAATATACAGATACAGTAAAATAATATACAAAATAATATAATACATATCAGGGCTTTTTTTCTCAGAGAATAGGTGCAGGAACTCCCTCCTTCTGTCACCTCTTGTGTCCACCCCCTACCCACCTCCAGGCACCGTTCCTTGGTTCCACTCCCTACCCATCTCTGAGTACAGTTCCTTGGTTCCACTCCCTACCCACCTCGGAGCACTATTCCTTGGTTCCACCCCCTACCCACCTCTGAGCACCATTCATTGGTTTCACCCCCTACTCACCTCTGAGCACCATTCATTGGTTTCACCCCCTACCCACCTCTGAGCACCATTTCTTGGTTCCACCCCCTACCCACCTCTGAGCACCATTTCTTGGTTCCACCCCCTGCCCATCTCTGAGTATAGTTCCTTGTTTCCACCCCCTACCCACCTCTGAGCACTGTTCCTTGGTTCCACCCCCTACCCACCTCCCAGCACTATTCCTTGGTTCCACCCCCTACCCACCTCTGAGCACCATCCATTGGTTTCACCCCCTACCCACCTCTGAGCACCATCCATTGGTTTCACCCCCTACCCACCTCCAAGCACCGTTCCTTGGTTCCACCCCCTGCCCATCTCTGAGTACAGTTCATTTGTTCCACCCCCTACCCACCTCCAAGCACTATTCCTTGGTTCCACCCCCTACCCACCTCCCAGCACTATTCCTTGGTTCCACCCCCTACCCACCTCTGAGCACCATTCATTGGTTTCACCCCCTACCCACCTCTGAGCACCATTCATTGGTTTCACCCCCTACCCACCTCTGAGCACCATTTCTTGGTTCCACCCCCTACCCACCTCCGAGCACCATTTCTTGGTTCCACCCCATACCCACCTCCGAGCACCATTCTTTGGTTCCAGCCCTCCCCACCTCCGAGCACCATTCCTTTTCTCCGCCCCCTACCCACCTACGAACACCATTCCTTGGTTCCACTCCCTACCCATCTCCGAGCACTGTTCCTTGGTTCCACCCCTACCCGCCTCCGAGCACTATTCCTTGGTTCCACCCCCTACCTACCTCCAAGAACCATTCATTGGTTTCACCCCCTACCCACCCCCCTACCCACCTCTGAGCACCATTCCTTGGTTCCACTCCTTACCCACCTCCGAGCACCGTTCCTTGGTTCCACCCTCTACCCACCTCTGAGCACCATTACATACATTCAGATCTGGAGGTGCCGGAACTGCGTTCCCCCGCGTTCCTGCTGAAAAAAAGCCCTGATACATATATATATATATCAATCTCTCTCTCTCTCTCTCTCTCTCTATATATATATATATATATATATATATATATATATATATATATATATATATATATTCATATTGTAGTAATAAAGTGTTAGGGCCAGATCCACAGAGCAAGTACGCCGGCGTATCTACTGATACGCCGGCGTACTTTCAAATTTCCCGCGTCGTATCGTTGTTTTGAATCCTCAAAACAAGATACGACGGCTTCTGGGTTAGATCCGACAGGTGTACGTCTTCGTACGCCTTCGGATCTAAGATGCAATACTTCGGCGTCCGCTGGGTGGCGTTCACGTCATTTTCCGTGTCGGGTATGCAAATTAGTGATTTACGACGATCCACGAACGTACGCGCGGTCGTCGCATTTTCTAACGTGGTCTGTAGTCGGCTTTTTACGGCGTATAGTTAAAGCTGGTATTTTGCGGCGTATAGATAGAATTGCCATGTTAAGTATGGCTGTCGTTCCCGCGTCTAAATTTGAATTTTTTTTGCGTAAGTCGTCCGTGAATAGGGATGGACGTAACTCACGTCCAAGTTAAAAAAATGATGTCGTTGCGACGTCATTTCGCGCAAAGCACGGCGGGAAATTTCTGGACGACACATGCGCATTTCATTTGGCGCGGGGACGCGCTTCATTTAAATAAAAACCCGCCCCCAAAGCGCCCAATTTGAAATCCGCCACCAGAAATACACTACGCCGCCGTAACTTACGGCTCGAACTCGCTGAGGATTCGAATATGCGCCAGGTAAGGTACGGCGGCGTAACCTATCTCTGATACGCTGCGCGGAACTAAATGTATGTGGATCTGGCCCTTAGAATTTATAAATATATATATATATATATATATGGTGGCCATTAAAATTAATTAATGCTCAAGCGCTTAAAGTGCCTGGAGGTAACATGCATTTAGACACGTTTACGCGCGGTTAGGCGTGTCAAGTTTTTTCCCTGGATGCGCTAGCAGTGGGGTTTTTCTGCCTCTAACCTTCTCCAAATGGCTGTGTGTGCATGGACATGTAGAATAATATGCAGGGGGATTTAGAGGCAGAAAAAAAAAAAAAAAACAGGAGCAACATGTTTTTAATTTATTTCGCCTCCTGGGCGTAAAGGGATTTTTATTTTTTTTTGCTTTTAAAGGTAATTGAGAGGTCTGAGGTCTTTTTGACCCCAGTTCTCTTAATAAAGACCTGTCATGCTTATTTTTTTAACAAGGGATGTTTACATTTTTTTTTTTTTTTTTTTAAGGGACAGTGTAAAAATAAAAAATTAAAATAAAAAAATATAAAAAATTTTTTTTTATAAAGCGTCCCATCCCTTTCAAGCTCAAACGCAGAAGCCAACGCACACATAAGTCTCGCCCGCATATGTAAACGGTTTTCAAACCACACATGCGAGGTATCCCCACAAGCGTTTTACTGGTAACCTGTAAAAAGGTTTTTAATTGCGTCGCCTACGGAGATTTTTTAAGTATCAAAGTTTGTTGCGTGTGCAATTTTAAAGCATGACATGTTAGGTATCTATTTACTCGGCATAACATCATCTTTCACATTATACCAAAAAAATTGGGCTAACTTTACTGTTTAGTTTTTTTTTGTAATACACGAAAGTATATTTTTTCCCCAAAAATTGCGTTTAAAAGTCTGCTGCGCAAATACCTTGTGACATAACATATAGCGAGTGAGTGAGTAACTTGTATAGCGCTAAAAATGCGAACTAAATCGCCTCAAGGCGCTTTTGCATCCAGTGTCGTCCTTTGTCTTCAGAAGAGGTGGGTCTTGAGTTTTTTTCTGAAGGCCCAATGGTTTTCTTCCATGCGGATGTCCATGGGCAGAGCTTTCCATAGTCGTGGTCATTGGACTGCAAATCTTTGTTCTCCTTTAGATTTGTAGCGGGTCTTGCAATGATCGCCATTTTATTCTCTAGGGTCTCTGCTAAAAAATGATGTACAGTATAATGTTTAGGGGTTCTAAGTAATTTTCTAGCAAAAAATACGGATTTTAACTTGTAAGCAACAAATGTCATAAATAGGCTTAGGCATGAAAGGGTTAAAGCATGACATATTTGGTATCTATTTTCTATCTTTTACATTATACAAAAAAAATTGGGCTAACTTTAGTGTTTGTTTTTTTTGGGGGTTCTTTTCCCAAAAATTGCCTTTGAAAGAACCACTGCGCAAATACAGTGTGACATAAAATATTGCAACTGTCATTTTATTCTCTAGGGTCTCTGTTAAAAATATATATATAATGTTTGGGGGTTTTAAGTAATTTTCTAGCAAAAAATACAGGGCCAGATCCACAGAGAGAGTACGCCGGCGTATCTACTGATACGCCGGCGTACTTTCAAATTTCCCGCGTCGTATCTTTAGTTTGAATCCTCAAACCAAGATACGACGGCATCTGGGTTAGATCCGACAGGCGTACGGCTTCGTACGCCTTTGGATCGTAGATGCAATACTTTGGCGTCCGCTGGGTGGAGTTTGCGTCGTTTTCCGCGTCGGGTATGCAAATTCGATCCACGAATGTACGCGCATTCTCTTACGTCGTCTATAGTCGGCTTTTTCTGGCGTATAGTCAAAGCTGGTATTTTGCGGCGTATAGTTAGACTTGCCATGTTAAGTATGCCCGTCGTTCCCGCGTCGAAATTAGATTTTTTTTTCTTGCGTACGTCGTCTGTGAATCGGGATGGACGTAATTCACGTCTAAGTTAAAAAAATGACGTTGTTGCGACGTCATTTAGCGCAATGCACGGCGGAAAATTTAGGGACGGCGCATGCGCAGTTCATTCGGCGCGGGGACGCGCTTCATTTAAATGAAACACGCCCCCTACTCGCCGAGAGATACACTACGCCGCCGTAACTTACGGCGCAAATTCTTTGTGGATTCAAAGAATTCAAAAGTAAGTTACAGCGGCGTAGCGTATCTCACATACGCTGCGCCTATCTAAATGTATGTGGATCTGGCCCAATGTTTTTATCTCCTTATCAATAAATAAAAATAGGCCTGGTCCTTCATTTCTCTTCACTTTGAAATTTCCTCCCTTCCACTTTCTGTTGTGACACCGAGACAGGAAATTAGTAAAAATCTCCCCAGCAGGGACACCAGATTAGGAACCTGGAGATTTTTTTTTTTTTTTTTTTAAACGAATAATACGAATAATATCACGGGAGAGCAGCGCTGTTGTTGTTAGCAATTTTGCTGCAGGAGCATAATGGAATTCTGCTTTTTTTAACCACTTGAGATCCGCGGTATAGACAAAATACGTCCGCAGCGCGGCTCTCAAGTGCCAAGTGGCCGTTTAAACACGGCCTTTTATGTGCATTACCCCCAGTGGCGCGCGGCGGGTAAAAACTGTCCCGGCGCATCGCCGAAGACCCGATGCGTGTACCTGGCGGCCGCGATGTCCGCTGGGTACACGCGATCGTCGGTGACACGGCAGGGACGTGGAGCTCTGTGTGTAATGATGGGGTGTAAACACAGAGCTCCACGTGCTGTCAGAGGAGAGGAGACCGATCTGTGTCCCTTGTACATAGAGACACAGCATCGGTCACCTCCCCCAGTCACCCCCCTCCCCCCACACAGTTAGAACACGCCCAGGCTACACAGTTAACCCCTTCCTCACCCCCTAGTGTTAACCCCTTCCCTGCCAGTCACATTTATACAGTAATTAGTGCATTTTTATAGCACTGATCGCTGTATAAATGTGAATGGCGTCAAATTTGTGTCAAAAGTGTCCGATACGTCCGCCGCAATATCCCAGTCCCAATAAAAATCGCAGATCGCCGCCATTACTAGTAAAAAAAAAAATAATAAAAAAAATCATAATTCTGTTCCCCATTTTGTAGGCGCTATAACTTTTGCGCAAACCAGTCGCTTATTGCGATTTTTTATTTTTTTTTTTTACAAAAATACGTCGAAAAATACGTATCGGCCTTAACTGAGAAAAAAAAGAGTTTTTTTAAAAAAAAATTGGGATATTTATTATAGCAACAAGTAAAAAAAATATATATTTTTTTTAAATTGTCGCTCTTTTTTTGTTTATAGCGCAAAAAATAAAAACCGCAGAGGTGATCAAATACCACCAAAAGAAAGCTCTATTTGTGGGGAAAAAAGGACGCCAATTTTGTTTGGGAGTCACATCGCATGACCGCGCAATTGTCAGTTAAAGCGACGCAGTGCCGGAAGCTGAAATTTCGCCTGGGAACGAAGGGGGTTTATGTGCCCAGTAAGCAAGTGGTTAACCATCTCATGTGTTTATTTTCTTTTGAGTCCAGGTGCCAGTAAATACATGGAGAGAGCGGGACGCGTGCATTGTGCGGCAGGGGTGCCGCAGCCGTTTGTGTTTTTGGGTGACATGCGCCTTGCCCTGTCAGCAAATTTGCCACTCTACGCACACATAAAAACGGCAGATTAGTAAGGCGGAAGCGTCTTTTCCTGCACGCTCACTTTCCCCATTGTCTTCTTTCCTCAGGCTGCTCTCGCCTGGGAAACGTGCAAAGGATTTTCGATGTTAAAGGGGCTCTCCGCATTTTTTTTAAAGAGTTGAGAAAAAAAAAAAAAAGAATTCTCCTTTGGCTAATCGACAGTATCTCACAAAAGTCAGTACACCCCTCACATTTCTATAAATATTTTCTTCTATTTTTTCATGTGACAACACTGAAGAAATGACACTTTGTATCTACAATGTTGTGTAGTGAGTGTACAGCTTGTATAACAGTGTACATTTGCTGTCCCCTCAAAATAACTCAACACACAGCCATTAATGTCTAAACCACAGGCAACAAAAGTGAGTACACCCCTAAGTGAAAATGTCCAAATTGGGCCCAAAGTGTGAATATTTTGTGTGGCCACCATTGTTTTCCAGCACTGCCTTAACTCTCTTGGGCATGGAGGTCACCAGAGCTTCACAGGTTGCCACTGGAGTTCTCTTACACTCCTCCCTTCTGGGAAGACAGCCATGCAGACCAATTTGATGCAGTGTGTGGCGTATGGTCTGAGCACTGACAGGCTGACCCCCACCCCTTCAACCTCTGCAGCAATGCTGGTAGCACTCATATGTCTATTTCCTAAAGACAACCTCTGGATATGACGCTGAGCATGTGACCTCAACTCCTTTGGTGGACCATGGCGAGGCCTGTTCTGAGTGGAACCTGCCCTGTTGAACTGCTGTATTGTCTTGGCCACCGTGCTGCAGCTCAGTTTCAGGGTCTTGGCAATCTTCTTATAGCCTAGGCCAGGAATATGCAATTAGCGGACCTCCAGCTGTTGCAAGACTACAAGTCCCATCATGCCTCTGCCTCTGGGTGTCATGCTTGTGGCTGTCAGTCTTGCTATGCCTAATGGGACTTGTAGTTCCACAACAGCTGGAGGTCCGCTAATTGCATACCCCTGGCCTAGGCCATCTTTATGTAAAGTAACAATTCTTTTTTTCAGATCCTCAGAGAGTTCTTTGCCATGAGGTGCCATGTTGAACTTCCAGTGACCAGTATGAGAGAGTGAGAGCGATAACACCAAATTTAACACACCTGCTCCCCATTCACACCTGAGACCTTGTAACACTAACAAGTCACATGACACCGGGGAGGGAAAATGGCTAATTGGGCCCAATTTGGACATTTTCACTTAGGGGTGTACTTACTTTTGTTGCCAGCGGTTTAGACATTAATGGCTGTGTGTTGAGTTATTTTGAGGGGACAGCAAATTTACCCTGTTATACAAGCTGTACACTCACTACACAACATTGTAGCAAAGTGTCATTTCTTCAGTGTTGTCACATGAAAAGATAGAAG
This sequence comes from Rana temporaria, assembly GCF_905171775.1. NCBI lineage: Eukaryota > Metazoa > Chordata > Amphibia > Anura > Ranidae > Rana > Rana temporaria. Next base: position 23,139,476 of record NC_053492.1, read on the forward strand.
AAAATATTTACAGAAATGTGAGGGGTGTACTCACTTTTGTGAGATACAGATACTGTGGGCCAGATTCATGTACTTGCGCTGTGGCGTAACGTATCCCCTTTACGTTACAACGCCGCAAGTTTTCATCGTAAGTGCTTGATTCACAAAGCACTTGCGTGTAAACTTGCGGCGTAAAGCCGTCCGGCGCAAGCCCGCCTAATTAAAATGGGGCGTGTACCATTTAAATTAGGCGCGTTCCTGCGCCAGACGTACTGCGCATGCTCCGTTTTGAAATTTCCCGCCGTGCTTTGCGCGAAATGACGTCGCCCCGACGTAATGTTTTGAACGGCGACATGCGTTACGTACTTTCGTATTCCCGGACGACTTAAGCAAAAAAAAATAAAAAATTTAAATTCGACGCGGGAACGACGGCCATACTTTAACATGGGCTGTCTATTGTTACAACACCTAAATAGCAGCCGTAACTTTGCAATGTGAAAAGCCGACTAGCGACGACGTAAGAGAATGCGACGAACGCGCGTACCTTCGTGGATTGCCGTAAACAGCTAATTAGCATGCCCGACGCGGAAAACGACGTGATCTCCACCCAGCAGCGGCCGAAGTATTGCATCCTATGATCCGAAGGCGTACGAAGCCGTACGCCTGTCGGATCTTAGCCAAATGCCGTTGTATCTTGTTTGTGAATTACAAATAAAGATACGACGCGGCAAATTTGAAAGTACGCCGGAGTATCAGCAGATACTCCGGCGTACTTCTTCTCTGAATCTGGCCCTGTATGTGTATATATATATATATTTTTTTCCATTTACTTTAGTATGTTTTTTTTCTCTATAATTTCTCTTTTAGATGCTGATCCAATGTGCAGCCCAGGAGGGCCAGGGCTGAAATGAGACGGCGGGGGGGGGGGGGGGGGGGAGCAGAGTTTCCGCTTTCTGTACATTGTGGATTCTAGAACTCGCAGGCCTCCATCTTGGCGCCACGTATAAAATTAGATTTACATACTGGAGCTATCAAATGTTCAGACTGATCCTGGACGGTTGTGCTCTGCGCATTCTTGTGAAAACCACACGGTGGTTTGGGGAGAATTGTAGAGCGAGCGGGGAGGAAGAAGCACAATGTGGCGTGTGCTCGCTGCCAAATACAACGTACGGACCCTGCCATTTATAACTTCACACCGTCCTCTGCATGGGGCTGAAATGTAAACAAAACAAGTTCTTTTACTCCTTGCTGCCATTCCTGCAAAGCTGCGGCACATGTGTGTACAGGTCAGCACGAGGTTGTGTGCTAACGGCGCGCTCACTGAGCTGTCACCAACAGCTCCCGGTCAAGGTTTCTGATTGAAAGCCATCAGGACAGGCTCTTGATCATGTGACTGCTGTGACATGCGCTACATAACGTGGGCACTTTAGTATGGCGGGGGGGGGGGTCTGCTTTAACACATATGCACAGCGACAGAAGGGTGGGCGCGCATCATGGGGCAGACAATTTTTCTGTGCCGAGAACTAGCCCAATCTGGCTTTCGGGTACTTCTCCCCGCGGGAGTAGGCGTTTCTATGCTGAGGAGGAATGTCCTCTGGGAGGTCGCCCAGATGATTGACGTCCTTTCAGAAAAAGTTCCCCCCGGCGGATAAGGCCCCGCCCCCCGTATTGCATAGGCGCGTCACGAGTCACGGCGTTTCCGAAAGAAGCCGAACATGCAGAGCTGCGAGTCGGCTCTATACGGTGCCTGCGCACCGACTAGGAGCCGTGTAGAGCTGACTGCGCAGGCGCCGTATAGAGCTTCTTCATGTTCGGGCTTCTTTTGGAAACATTGTGACTCGATACGGGGGGCGGGGCCTTATCCGCCGGGGGGAACTTTTTCTGAAAGGACATAACTCATCTGGGTGACCTCCCAGAGGACATTCCTCCTCAGCATAGAAACGCCTACTCCCGCGGGGAGAAGTACCCGGAAGCCAGATTGCAAATATAGATTATACTGTACAGCGTAAAAAAAAAAATGCGGACTGTACATGTTAGAAGTATAAAGAAGTTGGTCTGATATAGATGTTATTTGGGTGAACCTCCGCTTTAAAGAGGCCTGCCCCCTGTCAATTCAGGTTGGGGATTGGTCAGGGCTCCTTAGAACACCCCAGGCAGCTCCACCCCTCCTCTCCTTCTAGAATCCTCTAGAAAGAAGAGGGGGGTCTCAGTGACACTGCCTGTGAGTCACCAGCTGCTAACTCTGGGCCACTCCCAGCCCACACAAACCAAAACAAACAGGCCTAGCTTCCAGCTAGGCCTGCCTAAATTTGCCTATACTCACAAAAAAAAAGGAATCTAGCACCTACCTTTGTAGAGGGTGCTACATAGCTAATTACAGTGGTCATGTAATCGTTCACCCTTCTCATAGCTCCCAACTGTCCCTGATTTCGAGGGACTGTCCCTGATTTGGAGCAATGTCCCTCATTCCTCCTCATTTGTCTCTCATTTTGTCTCTATATAGTTGTATATAAAATGCACTTTTTTTTCTATCAAAAAGTGTTTTCCAGTGCTAAATCTATCATCTGATTTCTAACTTGCTGTATTTGTAAATTACAAAAGCCAATATAAAGGAATAATAGTGATAAAAATGTTTTACTTTTTTGTACAATTCTCCTTTAAGGGGCCGTGGCAAGGGGTGTGTCCTATGCCTGCATACTTTTGCTGATAGGTGTCCCTCATTTCCATCTCAAAAAAGTTGGGAGGTATGCCTTCCCCTGGCATTTAGAAGTATTGAAGCATGCTCAACCTGTGGCCCTCCAGCTGCTACAAGTCCCATCATGCCTCTGTTTTTTGGGAGTCATGCCTAACTGACAGCCTTGCAAAGCCTCATGGGACTTGAAGTTCCAGCTGAAGGGCCACAGGTTGAGCACCCAAAAGGGACACCGGGGCGGTCAGGAAGGGGTAAAGTCGCCCTTCACATGGGCCTAGCTGCTGACTCGTGATCTGCGATAGGCGGCTTTGTCAGCGCAAATGGCGTGCAGTTAGCAGGCGATACGCCACGTTGAAATTCCCCTTCACTGCGCTGCAACTGTGTCCATTTCAGCATGGCTCCATTCACCTCTATGGCATCACTGATTTACTATAGAGCTGGTTGTGGTCCAGATGGTCCCTGTCCATCTCTATGATCCTCGGAGGCCGAAAGCAATCTCATGATGTCACTTCCGGCGCCAACAGATGTAAAAACGTTTTTTTTGCTGGAAAGCCTGAGATCAGTTTTTTTTTTTTTGATCTGGGGCTTTCCAGCATAAAGGAGAGATATGGGGACTTATTGACCCCAGATCTCTCTATAAAGAGGACCTGTCTTGCCCTATTCCTATTACAAGGGATGTTTACATTCCTTGTAATAGGAATTAAAGTGATCAAAAAGTAAAAGGAAAGTGTAAAAAAAAAAGCAATAATAAAAAAAAAAATTGATCCTCGGTCTCCCTGTGCTCGCACGCAAGAAGCGAGCGCATACCTAGGTCGCCCCTGCATATGTAAATAGTGTTCAAACCACACACGTGAGGTATTGCTGCGATTGTTATGCCGCGTACACACGGTCGGAATTTCCGACAACAAATGTTCGATGTGACCGTGTGTAGGCTCCATCGGACATTTGCTGTCGGAGTTTCCGACAACAAAAATTTGAGAGCTGGTTTTTAAATTTTCCGACAACAAAGCTTGTTGTCGGAAATTCTGAGCGTGTGAACACAATTCCGACTCACGCGCATGCTCGGAATCAAGCAGAAGAGCCGCACTGGCTATTGAACTTCATTTTTCTCGGCTCGTCGTATGTGTTGTACGTCGCCGCGTTCTTGACGTTCGCAATTTCCGCCAACATTTGTGTGACCGTGTGTATGCAAGACATGTTTGAGTCAACATCCGTCGGGAAAAAAAAATCCACGGTTTTGTTGTCGGAATTGTCCGATCGTGTGTACGCGACATTAGAGCGAGAGAAATAAGCGCTAGACCTCTGTAACTCGAAACTGGTAAAAAATGTAAGCGTCGGCCAATGGAGATTTTGTAAGTACCGTCGTTTGGCTCCATTCCACGAGCGTGCGCAGTTTTAAAAACATGACGTGTTAGGTATCTATGTACTCGATGTAACATCATCTTTCATATTATATATAAAAAAAATGGAAGGGTAAATATGGTGTTTTATTTTATTTTTTTTAGATTCATTAATTTGTTTTTATTTTTCAAAAAAAAAAAAGTTTTTTGTGACTATGGTCTTTTTCGTCGAAGTGCTCCACTGTATGTACACCAGTGTTGACATTTCTGCATTACTGTATGCCTTATCTGAGTAAAAAATTGGAAAAAAATGAAATAAAATTGCGTTTCAAAAATTGCTGTGCGGATACAGCATGACATAAAAAATTGCAATGACCGCCATTTTATTCCCTAAGGTCTCTGCTAAAAAAAAAAAAATTATAATTTTATTTATATATTATTATTTACATACTATTTTATAATATATATATAAATATATATTATCTAGTATATATATATATATATATATATATATATATATATATATATATATATATATATATATATATTATCTAGTACAGTGTTTCTCAACTCCAGTCCTAAAGGCGCACCAACAGGTCATGTTTTCAGGATTTCCCTCAGATGAAACAGCTGTGGTAATTACTAAGGCAGTGAAACTGATCAAATTGCCTATGCAAACTAATGGAAATCCTGAACACATGACCTGTTGGGGCGCCTTGAGGCCTGGAGTTGAGAAACACTGATCTAGTATATTATATATATATATATATATATATATATATATATATATATATATATATATATATATATATATATAAATTAATTGTCAGGATCGACTTGGGTGGCAAATGGTTAAAAAAAAAAAAAAACTTTTGCCGCCTGACGAGTTGCGTCAAACAGCCCGTTCAAAACAAATAGTATATTATTTATATACTATTTTATATAATATATTTATAAAACGTTTGAGGGATTTGGGTAATTTTCTAGCAAAAATTATGATTTTTATATGTAGGAGAGAATTGTCAGGATCGACTTGGGTGGCAAATGGTAAAAAAAAAGAAAAAAAAAACTGGTTTTGTTACCTGACGAGTTGCGTCAAACAGCCTGTTCAAAACAAATAGGGCCAGATCCACGTAGCCTAGCGCATTGTTGCGTCCGGCGTAGCGTATCTCTGATACACTACGCCGCCGTAACTTACAGCGTATTTTCCTTATCCTGGAAGAATTTGCGCCGTAAGTTACGCCGGCGTAGTGTAATTTTGGCGGCGTAAGGGCGCGCAATTCAAATGGATGTGATGGGGGCGTGTTTTATGTTAATAAGTCTTGACCCAACGTAAATTACGTTTTTTTTAAACGGCGCATGCGCCGTCCGTGGGGGTATCTCAGTGCACATGCTTGAAATTAACCCGCAACAAGCCAATGCTTACGACGTGAACGTCATTCTACGTGAAGCCCTATTTGCGAACGACTTACGCAAACAACGTAAAATTTTCAAAATTCGACGCGGGAACGACGTCCATACTTAACATAGGATACGACCTCGTATAGCAAGGGTAACTATACGCAGAAAAAAAGCCTTATGGAAACGACGTAAAAAAATGCGCCGGCCGGACGTACGTTTTGTGGATCGCCATAACTAGCTAATTTGCATACTCGACGCGGAAAACTACGGAAACGCCACCTAGCGGCCAGCGTAAATATGCACCTTAGATCCGACGGTGTACTAAGACGTACGCCAGTCGGATCTAGCCCAGCTTCAGGCATATCTTGTTTTGTGGATACAAAACAAAGGTACGCCGGCGCATCCTAGAAGTTACGCGGCGTATCAATAGATACGCCAGCGTAACTTCTTTGAGGATCTGGCCCATAGTATATTATTTATATACTATTTTATATAATATAAATATAAAACGTTTGAGGGTTTTGGGTACTTTTCAAAAAAAAATTATGATTTTCATACGTAGGAGAGAATTGTCAGGATCGACTTGGGTGGCAAATGGTTTTTTTTTGCCGCCTGACGAGTTGTGTCAAACAGCCTGTTCAAAACAAATAGTATATTATTTATATACTATTTTATACTATATATATATATATATATAAAATGTTTGAGGGTTTTGGGTAATTTTGTAGCAAAAATTATGATTTTTATATGTAGGAGAGAATTGTCAGGATCGGCAAATGGTTAAAAAAAAAAAAACAACAACCTGGTTTTGCCGCCTGACGAATTACGTCAAACAGCCGGTTCAAAACAAACAGGTTGAAACGCTCGCTGTCTGCTTTTTTTTACATAGCATGTGCTGCAGCGCACATTCGTGAAAAAAAAAAACGCACTGGCAATGCGCCAATGGAAGTAACTGCGTTGTTTGAAAACAATGCACAACAGTTTGCCCGTTTTGTGCGCGTTGCAGCTACGCCCCCCAAAAAAGCAAACAGATGTTATTATTGTATTAAAAGTTCCCCAAATAAATATATTGTATGCAGAAAGGATTCCCACATTTTCCTGTGCAGACAGGCAGTGCAGAGGATCACCCCCTCCTCCTCCTGGGCACCAGAACAGTGGCATGGTGTGTGTGTGTGTGTGTGTGTGCTGAGTGTGTATACAGACACGTGCACAGCCCTGCGCATGCTCAGTGACACTCCGCCCCAGGGAAGACCCAACACGTGGAGGTCTGCACGTAGACAGCGTGAGCCGGCAAATACCGGCTTGGCCCCGCCCCCTCGCCACGCCCTCCTGTCAATCAGCCGCTTTTCTTGCTCCCCTGTACTCTCTATGGAGGGGGGGGAAGAGACATAGGACAATGTATCCCCCATCCCACCATTGCTCCTTACTCTGGACTGCACCCCCTTCACGTGTGATTGCAGCAAGGACTGCAAGAGGTTCTGCAGCAGCACTCTGCAACCTCTATGTGGGGGATGGTCAGGCTTATCTTGAATTGGCTTTGGTGCCAAAATGCAACAAGTAATAAGGAGCTGTGTGTAACTGACAGGTCTTGCTGGCAAGAGGTTCTGCAGCAGCTCTCTTGTGACACTGGATCTAGGTGCAGGCTGGCTAGGAAAACACAACATACATTGGATTCCCTATAGAGCTGCTGATTGATTGACAGGTCTGCGAAGCAAGAGGTTCTGCAGCAGTTCTGAGACACATTGGCCCAGATTCTGAAAGGACTTATGACCGCGCAGCGCCATTTACGCCATCGTAAGTCCTAATCCGACCCGTCGTATCTATGCGTCTGATTCCTAGAATCAGTTACGCATAGATATCCATTAGATCTGACAGGCGTAAGTCTCTTACGCCGTCGGATCTTAACTGCATTTTTTTTTTTTTGGACCGCTAGGTGGCGCTTCCGTCGAATTCCCGCGTCGAGTATGCAAATTAGCTAGATGCGCAAATTCCCGAACGTTACGACGTTTACGTTAGGCTTTTCCCGGCGTACAGTTGCCCCTGCTATATGAGGCGCAGCCGATGTTAAGTATGGCCGTCGTTCCCGCGTCGAAATTTGAAAAAGTTACGTCGTTTGCGTAAGTCGTCCGTGAATGGGGCTGGACGTCATTTACGTTCACGTCGGAAACCAATGACGTCCTTGCGGCGTACTTTGGAGCAATGCACACTGGGAAATTCCACACGCCGTCCCGCAAAAACGTCAATCACGTCGGGTCACAGTAGTTTTACATAAAACACGCCCCCCCTGATCCAAATTTGAATTAGGCGGGGCTTACGCCGGCCGATTTACGATGCGCCGCCGCAACTTACGGAGCAAGTGCTTTGAGAATACAGCACTTGCCCGTGTAAGTTGCGGAGGCGTAACGTAAATCGGATGCGTTACGCCCGCACAATTTTACGCGGCTCTACGTGAATCCGGGCCGTTGAGGATTGCTTGTGGTGATGCAGAGCAGGAAGTCATGATGAGTTATTTGACTGACAGGTCTAGCTGTCAAGAGGTTCTGCAGCAGCTCCCTTGTGACACTGGATCTAGGTGCAGGCTGGCTAGGAAAACACAACATATAATTGGATTCCCTATAGAGCTGCTGATTGATTGACAGGTCTGCGAAGCAAGAGGTTCTGCAGCAGTTCTGAGACACATTGAGGATTGGTGATGCAGAGCAGGACGTCATGATGAGTTATTTGACTGACAGGTCTAGTTTTCAAGAGGTTCTGCAGCAGCTCCCTTGTGACACTGGATCTAGGTGCAGGCTGGCTAGGAAAACACAACATATAATTGGATTCCCTATAGAGCTGCTGATTGATTGACAGGTCTGCGAAGCAAGAGGTTCTGCAGCAGTTCTGAGACACATTGAGGATTGGTGATGCAGAGCAGGACGTCATGATGAGTTATTTGACTGACAGGTCTAGTTTTCAAGAGGTTCTGCAGCAGCTTCGCTCTAGGGCTAGACAGAGGCTGGTTAGAAAAGCACAGAGCATACCTTGGATTCCATGCAGAGCAATAGATGAGCTGATTGATTGACAGGTCTAGGTGCTGCAAGAGGTTCTGCAGCAGTGCTGGCAATGAGATAAGTTGAAGATTGCCTCTGGCGATGAAGAAGAGCAGTGAGTCATAAAGAGTTATTTGATTGACAGTTCTAGTTTTCAAGAGGTTCTGCAGCAGTTTTCTTGTAACTCTAGGCAGTGCCGATCCTGACCTCCCTGGGGCCCTAAGCAAAATGACATGGCACATTAAAAATGAGAAGCAAGAGGGCGCTGACGACAGTGACATGTCACATTAACCACTTCCCGCCCGGCCTATAGCCGATTTACGTCCGGGAAGTGGTTCTGAAATCCTGACTGGACGTCCTGCAGGCGCGCGCGGCGATCGGTGATGCGGGGTGTCACCCTGCATCTTCGATCTCGGTAAAGAGCCTCCGGCGGAGACTCTTTACCATGTGATCAGTCGTGTCCAATGACGGCTGATCACGATGTAAACAGGAAGAGCCGTTGATGGCTCTTCCTCACTCGCGTCTGACAGACGCGAGTAGAGGAGAGACGATCGGCGGCTCTCCTGACAGGGGGGTTCGCGCTGATTGTTTATCAACACAGCCCCCCCTCGGATGCCCACACTGGACCACCAGGGAAGCCCACCCTGGACCACCAGGGAAGGGCAAATAAAAAAAGAAGTCTTGAAAAAAAAAAAAAAGATGCCAATCAGTGCCCACAAATGGGCACTGACTGGCAACATGGGTAGATCAGTGCTGCCCCACAGTGTCCATCAGTGCCACCCCACAGTGTCCATCAGTGCCCATCCATGCCCAGTGCCCACCTATCAGTGCCCATCTGTGCCACCCATAAGTATCCATCAGTGCCACCCATAAGTGCCCATCTGTGCCGCCTATGAGTGCCCAGTGCCGCCCATTAGTGCCCATCAGTGCCGCCTATGTGTGCCCATTAGTGCCGCCTATGTGTGCCCATCAGTGCCGCATACCAGCGCCGCCAATCAGTGCCACCTCATCTGTGCCCGTCAGTACTACCTCATCGGTGCCCATCAGTGCCGCCATAGCAGTGCCCGTAATTGAAAGAGAAAACTTACTCATTTACAAAAAAAATTAACAGAAAAAAAAAAACGTGATTTTTTTTCTAAATTTTCAGTCTTTTTTTAGTTGTTGCGCAAAAAAAAAAAAAATCGCAGAGGTGATCAAATACCACCAAAAGAAAGCTCTATTTGTGGGGGAAAAAGGACGCCAATTTTGTTTGGGAGCCACGTCGCACGACCGCGCAATTGCTATTCAAAATGCGACAGCGCTGAAAGCTGAAAATTGGCTTGGGCGGGAAGGTGCGTAAGTGCCTGGTATGGAAGTGGTTAAAGAAAGTTGAGAAGCGGGGGGAGGGGGTGTTCTGCTGTCGGAAATAACATCTTACATTAAATTGAGAAGCGGGGGGGGGGGGGGGGGGGTGCTGACTTCTTGGCTCTTCTCCCATGCAGCCAGCGAGTTGAGAAGCAGGGTGAGGGGGGCGAAAATGACTTCTCACCAGGCTGGGGCCCTTCGCAGCTTTGCGGGGCCCTAAGCGGCTTGCATAGTGAGCCTATAGGGCGGATCGGCCCTGACTCTAGGCGGAGGCTGGTAAGGAAAACACAGGGAATTCTTTGGATTCCCCACAGAGCAATAGATGGGCTGATTGATTGGCAGTTCTATTTTCCAAGAGGTTCTGCAGCAGCTCTCTTGTGATACAGAATCTAGGCAGAGGCTGGCTAGGAAAACACAACATACATTGGATTCCCTATAGAGCTGAGTGATTGACAGGTCTGTGCTGCAAGAGGTTCTGCAGCAGCTCTGGCAATGAGGCAAGTAGAAGATTGCCTCTGGTGATGAAGAACAGTAAGTTCTATAGAGTCATTTGATTGACAGGTCTAGTTTTCAAGAGGTTCTGCAGCAGCTCTCTTGTAACTCTGAGTCACTCAAGGCGGAAGTTGGTTGGAAAAGCACAGAGCATTCCTTGGGTTCCCTACAGAGCAATAGATGAGCTGCTGATTAATTGACAGGTCTGTGAAGCAAGAGGTTCTGCAGCAGCTCTCTTGTAACACAGAATGTAGGTGGTGGTTGGTTAGGAAAACACAACATACATTGGATTCCCCATAGAGCTGATTGATTGACAGGTGTGTGCTGCAAGAGGTTCTGCCTCTGGTGACGCAGAGCACCATGATGTTATCTGACTGACAGGTCCGGTTTGCAGGAGGTTCTGCAGCAGTCGAGTAACAAAGGGTCTAGGTGGAGGAAAGACTTTGACGGGGCACTATACCTCTCACTGACACCAATGACGGGGCACACTATCTCTCACTGACGCCAATGACGGGGCACACTATCTCTCACTGACGCCAATGACGGGGCACTATACCTCTCACTGACACCAATGACGGGGCACTATACCTCTCACTGACGCCAATGACGGGGGAATATATATCTCACTGATACCAATGACGGGGCACTATATCTCTCACTGACGCCAATGACGGGGCACTATACCTCTCACTGACGCCAATGACGAGGCACTATATCTCTCACTGACGCCAATGACGGGGCACTATATCTCTCACTGACGCCAATGACGGGGCACTATATCTCTCACTGATACCAATGACGGGGCACTATACCTCTCACTAACACCAATGACGGGGCACTATATCTCTCACTGATACCAATGACTGGGCACTATACCTCTCACTGACACCAATGACGGGGCACTATACCTTTCACTGATACCAATGACGGGGCACTATACCTCTCACTGACGCCAATGACAGGGCACTATATCTCTCACTGACACCAATGACGGGGCACTATATCACTCACTGACACCAATGACGGGGCACTATATCTCTCACTGACGCCAATGACGGGGCACTATACTTCTCACTGACACCAATGACGGGGCACTATACTTCTCACTGACACCAATGACGGGGCACTATACTTCTCACTGACACCAATGACGGGGCACTATACTTCTCACTGACGCCAATGATGGGGCACTATACCTTTCACTGATACCAATGACAGGGCACTATATCTCTCACTGACGCCAATGACGGGGCACTATACTTCTCACTGACGCCAATGACGGGGCACTATACCTCTCACTGACGCCAATGACGGGGCACTATACCTCTCACTGACGCCAATGACGGGGCACTATACCTCTCACTGACACCAATCACGGGGCACTATACCTCTCACTGACACCAATCACGGGGCACTATACCTCTCACTGACACCAATCACGGGGCACTATACCTCTCACTGACACCAATCACGGGGCACTATACCTCTCACTGACACCAATCACGGGGCACTATACCTCTCACTGACACCAATGACGGGGGACTATACCTCTCACTGACACCAATGACGGGGGACTATACCTCTCACTGACACCAATGACGGGGGACTATACCTCTCACTGACACCAATGACGGGGCACTATATCTCTCACTGATACCAATGACGGGGCACTATACCTCTCACTGACACCAATGACAGGGCACTATACCTCTCACTGACGCCAATGACGGGGCACTATATCTCTCACTGATACCAATGACAGGGCACTATATCTCTCACTGACACCAATGACGGGGCACTATACTTCTCACTGACACCAATGACGGGGCACTATACTTCTCACTGACACCAATGACGGGGCACTATACTTCTCACTGACGCCAATGACGGGGCACTATATCTCTCACTGACGCCAATGGCGGGGCACTATACCTCTCACTGACACCAATGACGGGGCACTATACCTCTCACTGACACCAATGACGGGGCACTATATCTCTCACTGACACCAATGACCGGGCACTATATCTCTCACTGACGCCAATGACGGGGCACTATATCTCTCACTGACACCAATGACGGGGCACTATATCTCTCACTGACACCAATGACGGGGCACTATACTTCTCACTGACACCAATGACGGGGCACTATACTTCTCACTGACACCAATGACGGGGCACTATACTTCTCACTGACGCAAATGACGGGGCACTATACTTCTCACTGACGCCAATGACGGGGCACTATACTTCTCACTGACACCAATGACGGGGCACTATACTTCTCACTGACACCAATGACGGGGCACTATACTTCTCACTGACACCAATGACGGGGCACTATACTTCTCACTGATACCAATGACGGGGCACTATACTTCTCACTGATACCAATAACGGGGCACTATACCTCTCACTGATACCAATTACGGGGCACTATACTTCTCACTGACGCAAATGACGGGGCACTATACCTCTCACTGACACCAATGACGGGGCAGTATATCTCTCACTGACACCAATGATAGGGCACTATACCTCTCACTGACGCCAATGATGGGGCACTATACCTTTCACTGATACCAATGACGGGGCACTATATCTCTCACTGATACCAATGACAGGGCACTATACCTTTCACTGACACCAATGACTGGTCACTATATCTCTCACTGACGCCAATGACGGGGCACTATCTCTCTCACTGACGCCAATGATGGGGCACTATACCTTTCACTGATACCAATGACGGGGCACTATATCTCTCACTGATACCAATGACAGGGCACTATATCTCTCACTGACGCCAATGGCGGGGCACTATACCTCTCACTGACACCAATGACGGGGCACTATACCTCTCACTGACACCAATGACGGGGCACTATATCTCTCACTGACACCAATGACGGGGCACTATATCTCTCACTGACACCAATGACGGGGCACTATATCTCTCACTGACACCAATGACGGGGCACTATATCTCTCACTGACACCAATGACGGGGCACTATACCTCTCACTGACACCAATGACGGGGCACTATATCTCTCACTGACACCAATGATGGGGCACTATACCTTTCACTGACGCCAATGATAGGGCACTATACCTCTCACTGACACCAATGACGGGGCACTATATCTCTCACTGACACCAATGACGGGGCACTATACCTCTCACTGACACCAATGACGGGGCACTATACCTCTCACTGACGCCAATGATAGGGCACTATATCTCTCACTGACACCAATGACGGGGCACTATATCTCTCACTGACGCCAATGACGGGGCACTATATCTCTCACTGACACCAATGACGGGGCACTATACCTCTCACTGACGCCAATGATAGGGCACTATATCTCTCACTGATACCAATGACAGGGCACTATATCTCTCGCTGACGCCAATGACGGGGCACTATATCTCTCACTGACACCAATGACGGGGCACTATACCTCTCACTGACGCCAATGACGGGGCACTATACCTCTCACTGACACCAATGACGGGGCACTATATCTCTCACTGACACCAATGACGGGGCACTATATCTCTCACTGACACCAATGACGGGGCACTATATCTCTCACTGACACCAATGACGGGGCACTATACCTCTCACTGACACCAATGACGGGGCACTATATCTCTCACTGACACCAATGACGGGGCACTATATCTCTCACTGACACCAATGATGAGGCACTATACCTCTCACTGACGCCAATGACGGGGCACTATATCTCTCACTGATACCAATGACGGGGCACTATACCTCTCACTGACACCAATGACGGGGCACTATATCTCTCACTGACACCAATGATGGGGCACTATACCTTTCACTGACGCCAATGATAGGGCACTATATCTCTCACTGACACCAATGACGGGGCACTATATCTCTCACTGACACCAATGACGGGGCACTATACCTCTCACTGACACCAATGACGGGGCACTATACCTCTCACTGACGCCAATGATAGGGCACTATACCTCTCACTGACACCAATGACGGGGCACTATACCTCTCACTGACGCCAATGATAGGGCACTATATCTCTCACTGACACCAATGACGGGGCACTATATCTCTCACTGACGCCAATGACGGGGCACTATATCTCTCACTGACACCAATGACGGGGCACTATACCTCTCACTGACGCCAATGATAGGGCACTATATCTCTCACTGATACCAATGACAGGGCACTATATCTCTCACTGACGCCAATGACGGGGCACTATATCTCTCGCTGACGCCAATGACGGGGCACTATATCTCTCACTGACACCAATGACGGGGCACTATACCTCTCACTGACGCCAATGACGGGGCACTATACCTCTCACTGACACCAATGACGGGGCACTATATCTCTCACTGACACCAATGACGGGGCACTATATCTCTCACTGACACCAATGACGGGGCACTATATCTCTCACTGACACCAATGACGGGGCACTATATCTCTCACTGACACCAATGACGGGGCACTATATCTCTCACTGACACCAATGACGGGGCACTATATCTCTCATTGATACCAATGACGGGGCACTATATCTCTCACTGATACCAATGACGGGGCACTATATCTCTCACTGACAGTCCCAGGCCCGGATTCAGATACGAGTTACGACGGCGTATCTCCGGATACGCCTTCGCAACTCTGAGTGTGCGGGGTCGTATCTCTGCGCCTGATTCATAGAATCAGTTCCGCATAGATTTCCATAAGTCTCTTACGCCGTCGTATCTTAGTTGCATATTTACGCTGGACGCTAGGTGGCGCTTCCGTAGATTTACGCAAGGAATATGCAAACTAGGTAGATACGCCGATTCACAAACGTACGTCCGCCCGGCGCATTTTTTTACGTCGTTTACGTTAGGCTTTTTCCGGCGTAAAGTTACCCCTCATAAAGCAGGGGTAAGTCATGTTAGGTATGGACGTCGGAAACACACGAACAGCGTTGTATTTTACGTCGTTTACGTAAGTCGTTCGCGAATAGGGCTGTACGTAAGTTACGTTCACGTCGAAAGCATTGACAGTTTGCGGCGTAATTTGGAGCATGCGCACTTGGAAACGTTCACGGACGGCGCATGCGCCGTTCGCAAAAAACGTCAAATACGCGGGGTCACAAGTAATTTAAATAAAACACGCCCACATCATCCACATTTGAATTAGGCGGGCTTACGCCGACACATTTACACTACGCCGCCGTAACTTAGGGCGCAAATGCCGAAAATGACATGTCACATTAAAAGTTGAGAAGCTGGGGGAGGGGGTGTTCTGCTGTCTGAAATGACATCTTACATTAAAGTGAGAAGCGGGGGGTGCTGACTTCTTACCTCTTCTCCCATGCAGCCAGCAAGTTGAGAAGCAGGGTGATGGGCCGAAAATGACTTCTCACCAGGCGGGGCCTCTAGTGATTTGGGGGGGCCCTCTGCAGCTATGCGGGGCCCTAAGCGGCTTGCATAGTGAGCCTATAGGGGGCGGATCGGCTCTGCCTGTACACAGTGTTGCCAACCGTCCGTATTTTTATAAACAGTTCGTAACAACTGGCACTCCCCCCCCCCCCTGGTTTGTGGATGTCCGTGGTTGCGGAAATGTGCCAGTAAAAATAGCCGAGATCGGTTTGGCTTGGAAATGCGCATTGGAGATTGGAGGCAGGGGGCGATGGTGGCTGCGGTGGCACTGCAGAGGGGAGTGGAGGCAGGGGGCAATGGAGGCAGGGGGAGATTGGAGGCAGGGGGTGTTAGTGGCAGGGGGTGATGGTGGCACCGCAGAGGGGGGTGGTGGCATCACAGAGGGTGGGGATGGAGAGAGGGGTTGTTGGTAGCACCGCAGAAGGCGATGGAGGCAGGGGGAGATTGGAGGCAGGGGGAGATTGGAGGCAGAGGGAGATTGGAGGCAGGGGGAGATTGGAGGCAGGGGGAGATTGGAGGCAGAGGGCGATGGAGGCAGGGGGAGATTGGAGGCAGGGGGAGATTGGAGGCAGAGGGAGATTGGAGGCAGGGGGAGATTGTGGCACCGCAGAGGGGAGTGAAGGCAGGGGGTAATTGGAGGCAGGGGGAGATTGGAGGCAGGGGGAGATTGGAAGCAGGGGGAGATTGGAGGCAGAGGGAGATTGGAGGCAGGGGGAGATTGTGGCACCGCAGAGGGGAGTGAAGGCAGGGGGTAATTGGAGGCAGGGGGAGATTGGAGGCAGGGGGAGATTGGAGGCAGGGGGAGATTGGAGGCAGAGGGAGATTGGAGGCAGGGGGAGATTGTGGCACCGCAGAGGGGAGTGAAGGCAGGGGGTAATTGGAGGCAGGGGGAGATTGGAGGCAGGGGGAGATTGGAGGCAGGGGGAGATTGGAGGCAGAGGGAGATTGGAGGCAGGGGGAGATTGTGGCACCGCAGAGGGGAGTGAAGGCAGGGGGTAATTGGAGGCAGGGGGAGATTGGAGGCAGGGGGAGATTGGAGGCAGGGGGAGATTGGAGGCAGAGAGAGATTGTGGCACCGCAGAGGGGGGTGAAGGCAGGGGGTGTTGGTGGCAGAGGAGGATGGAGGCAGGGGGAGATTGGAGGCAGAGAGAGATTGTGGCACCGCAGAGGGGGGGGGGGGGTGAAGGCAGGGGGTGTTGGTGGCAGAGGGGGGTGGAGGCAGGGGGTGATGTGACTAAATAATTTGCCCTTATTATATAAAAAATAACAGACATATGTTTTTTACCTTAATATCTACCTTAAATCACATTGCTATTTGCCTAGCGTACTTGTTTGTAGCCTAAATACTAAAATTTGCACCTAAAAATGTAATTTAGTAACTTTTGTGAAATGCCAGTGAAAATGTGGCTGCGCCAGTAAATTTCGGGTGTCGTGCCAATAAATTTCATTCTGGTAGGTTGGCAACACTGACTGTACAGCGAGTCTGACTAGCACAGATCAGACTGGGGTTCTCGGTCACCCTGTGCCCCTAATGGACACAGGGTAATTTACACATATAAACAGTATAGGAGGTATAGGTGATCTCACAGTATTGGAGGTATAGGTGATCTCACAGTATTGGAGGTATAGGTGATCTCACAGTATAGGAGGTATAGGTGATCTCACAGTATAGGAGGTATAGGTGATCTCACAGTATTGGAGGTATAGGTGATCTCACAGTATAGGAGGTATAGGTGATCTCACAGTATTGGAGGTATAGGTGATCTCACAGTATAGGAGGTATAGGTGATCTCACAGTATTGGAGGTATAGGTGATCTCACAGTATTGGAGGTATAGGTGATCTCACAGTATAGGAGGTATAGGTGATCTCACAGTATAGGAGGTATAGGTGATCTCACAGTATTGGAGGTATAGGTGATCTCACAGTATAGGAGGTATAGGTGATCTCACAGTATAGGAGGTATAGGTGATCTCACAGTATAGGAGGTATAGGTGATCTCACAGTATAGGAGGTATAGGTGATTTCACAGTATTGGAGGTATAGGTGATCTCACAGTATTGGAGGTATAGGTGATCTCACAGTACATGAACAGCATAGGGGGTATAGGTGCAAAGTATATGTACTGTAGAGAAGTTATGTGTACAGTAGAGGATGCATATGTTCTCTATCAAAGTTATATGTACAAAATCAGAGGTATATGTAATATATATATATATATATATATATATATATATATATATATATATATATATATATATATATATATACTGCATACAGTATATAGTATTTTAGTGTATAGTATGCATATGTACTATACAGGAGCTATATGCATACTATAAGAAATATATACAAAATAAAGAGGGGGGGGGGGGGGGGTAAGGGGGTAAATTAACAATATAAACAGCATTCCAAGCATGTGTTTTGTATATGCACAATATAGGATGTATTATAAGGTTTATACACAGTATAAGAGCTATGTGCACTATAAAGGAGTTGTATGTAAATTGTATGCACAGTATGCAGTATTAGTAGCATATAAGGTGTATAGGGACAGTATAAGAGGTTTGGATGGTATATGGGGTGCATGTGTACATTATAAGAGATATAGGTAGTATATAGGGTACACATGCATAGGTATAGGTACTATATAGGATGTATATGCACAGTATAGGTAGTAAACAGGGTGCATATGCCCAATATGAGTTATAGAATGTATATAGGGCGTATATGCAAATAATAAAAGGCATAGGTACTATATAAAGTGTATATGCACAGTATAGGAGGTATAGGTAATATATAGGGTGTATATGCACAGATAGGTAATAAACAGGGTGTATATGCCCAATATGAGCTATAGCTAGTATATAGGGTGCATATGCATAGTATGAGGTACTGGTACTATTTTGGGGTTATATGTACAGTATAGGTAATATATAGGGTGTATATACACTGTATAGGTAGTAAACAGGGTGTATATGTTTAATATGAGCATGGATATATGGATAGTATATAGGGTGCATATGCAAAGAATAAAAGGTATAGGTAATAAATAGGGTGTATATGCACACTATTGGAAATATATGTCATGTATAGGGTGTGTAAGCGTAGTATATAGGATGTATGTTCACAGTATAAGAGGTATAGATATAATATTGGATCTATGTGCCCAATATGAGCTCTCGATAGTATATAGGGTGCCTATGCATAGTAAAAGAAGTGTAGATAGTATAAAGGGTGTATATGCACAGTATGAGCTATAGATAGTATATAGGGGTATAGGTAAAGCATAAGAGATATAGGTAGCATTTAGGGTGTATATGCACAGTACTGAATATATATATATATATATATATTATATGCACATGCTATTGTAGATATAAGCACAGTATACAGATATATATAGGCAGTATATGATATACATGCAGTGTACAGGAGGTATATATATATATATATATATATATGTCTGTTGGCACACTAGCTCAGTCCCGCCATCTGTGCACAATGTATAGGCTGTAAGTATACAGTATATAGTCTACATATAGGGCAAAGAATATATGTATGTGCCTGGTCAATAGGATATATAGATCGATAATATATATAGGGGCAGATCCTCGTACAATTGCATGGGCGCAGCGTATGTGAGATACGCTACGCCACTGTAACTTACTTTTCCAAGCTTTGAATCCACAAAGAATTTGCGCCGTAAGTTACGGCGGCGTAGTGTATCTCTCGCAGCGTAGCAGCGCATAATTCAAATCGGCGAGTAGGGGGGCGTGTTTCATTTAAATGAAGCGCGTCCCCGCGCCGAACGAACTGCGCATGCCCCGTCCCTAAATTTCCCGCCGTGCATTGCGCTAAATGACGTCGCAAGGACGTCATTGTTTTGACGTGGACGTAAATTACGTCCAGCCCCATTCACGGACGACTTACGCAAACAAAATAAAATATTTTCAAATTCGACGCGGGAACGACGGCCATACTTAACATTGAGTACGCCACCAAATAGCAGCTTTAACTATACGCCGAAAAAAGCTGAACGGAAACGACGTAAAAGAATGCGACGGGCGCTCGTACGTTCGTGGATCGTCGGAAACAGCAAATTTGCATACTCGACGCGGAATACGACGGGAACGCCACCCAGCGAACGTCGAAGAATTGCATCTAAGATCCGAAGGCGTACACCTGTCGGATCTAACCCAGATGCCATCGTATCTTGTTTTGAGGATTCAAAACAAGATACGACGCGGGAAATTTGAAACTACGCCGGCGTATCCGTAGCTACGCCGGCGTACTTTCTTTGTGGATCTGCCCCATAATGTGTATATATGATCTATATATATATGATAGGATGTGTGTATGTATATACTAATATGTACAGTATATAGGAGGGAGGATGGTATATATATATATATATATATATATATATATATATACAACAGTGGCAGTGCATCCATTAGGGGCGCTCAGGCACCGTCCCCTTTCTCCAGCCACCCCCTCTGTGTAGTATGGATAGATTCATGCATTGCATTGCATGAATCTATCCATGGGAGCTGTAGCCACCCCCTATCCAGGCGTCTGACCCCTTTTCGGGCACCGGGCGCCTGAATTACAGCGTCGGGGGGTGTTTTTGAAGCACCCAATTAGTGCCATAGGCTCTAATAGGCTTCATAAAAGGTGAACTGCGAGTGCAAACCATTGCAATCACAGTCCTCCCAGGAGTGTTAGCAAAGCACATTAATATTTTCTATGCTAACACAGAACCGTGTCTCAGCCAATCAAGAAGCCTGCATGTGAATTGAGTTTGGTGGTCTCAGCCCAGCTCCCGGTGGGTGTGCTATGCGAGGTAAGCCTGCGCTTAGTACGCCCACCCACCCCCACAAAAACCACCACACTTACACACGCACTCGAAATTGGGTTAACATGCACGCACTTTGACCACGCGGTCTCTAAAAAGAGAGGCGAAGGACTAACGGGGCTGGTTGAGCGGGCTAGATCCTCTCACTCCCTTATAGGGAGTCCCTCTGCCCCGTTGGGCTTCAAAGCGGAGCAGGTAGGGCGGGCTGTGTGGGAGGACCCCCTCACACACCCACCATTGCCACCCGGGGCATGGAGAAAGGTGGCAGATTGCCTCTGGGGGAGGCCTGCCTACTCCCAACTCCTGCAGTCTGGCTCCTCTCTCGAGTACACGCACAAAATACACTTTAAAAAAAAAAAAAAAAAAATAGCATCATAAAAAAAAAAAAAAAAAATAGCATCATAAAAAAAAAAAAAAAAAAAAAAAAAAAAGGAAAAAAAAAAAGAAGCCGGGATGTAATACCGGTCACCTGATTGGCTGAAGGCAGAGGCGATCCCATTGGCCACCTAGCAGAACAGGAAGAAGACGCACATGGTGAACACAGGGGCCGTGGCCATGCTACTCATTCCACAGCTCACCGCCTGACCCGCCACCACGATGGGGTAAATGCCAGGCAGACAGCCGGCGGGCAAAGTGGGGGGCATAGTGGTAGCATATTATGGGTACAGAGGCTGAATATGATGCACAAAGTTGGCTGCATATGATGGGAACAGTTGGCTGCATTTGCTGGGCAGAGGCTGCATATGATGGGACACAGTTGGCTGCATATGATGGGACACAGTTGGCTGCATATGATGGGACACAGTTGGCTGCATATGATGTGCGCAGTTGCCTGCATATGATGGGACACAGTTGGCTGCATATGATGGGCACAGTTGGCTGCATATAATGGGCACAGTTGGCTGCATATGATGGGCACAGTGGCTGCCTATGATGGGACACAGTTGGCTGCATATGATGGGACACAGTTGGCTGCATATAATGGGCACAGTTGGCTGCATATGATGGGCACAGTGGCTGCCTATGATGGGACACAGTTGGCTGCATATGATGGGACACAGTTGGCTTCATATGATAGGCACAGTTGGCTGCATATGATGGGCACAGTTGGCTGCATATGATGGGCACAGTTGGCTGCATATAATGGGACACAGTTGACTGCATATGATAGGCACAGTGGCTACATATGATGGGCAAAGAGGCTGCATATGATGGGCAAAGAGGCTGCATTTGATGGGACAGTGGCTACATTTGATGGGACAGTGGCTGCATATGATGGGACAGTTGCTGCATATGATGGGACACAGTTGGCTGCATATGATGGGACAATGGTTGCATATGATGGGCACAGTGGCTGATAATTATGGGCACAGTTGGCTGTGATTGGTGGGCACAGTTGGCTGCATATGATAGGCACAGTGGCTGCATATGATAGGCACAGTGGCTGCATATGATGGTCACAGAGGCTGCATATGATGGGCACAGTGGCTGCATATGATGAGCACAGGGGCTGCATATGATGGGCACAGTGGCTCCATATGATAGGCACAGTTGGCTGCATATAATGGGCACAGTTGGCTGCATATGATGGACACAGTGGCTGCATATGATGTGTGCAGTTGGCTGCATATGATGGGCACAGTTGGCTGCATATGATGGGCACAGTTGGCTGCATATAATGGGCACAGTTGGCTGCATATGATGGACACAGTGGCTGCATATGATGTGTGCAGTTGGCTGCATATGATGGGCACAGTTGGCTGCATTTGATGGGACAGTGGCTGCATATGATGGGACAGTGGCTGCATATGATGGGACACAGTTGGCTGCATATGATGGGACAGTGGTTGCATATGATGGGCACAGTGGCTGCATACTATGGGCACAGTTGGCTGAGATTGGTGGGCACAGTTGGCTGCATATGATAGGTACAGTGGTTGCATATGATGGGCACAGAGGCTGCATATGATGGGCACAGAGGCTGCATATGATGGGCACAGTGGCTGCATATGATGAGCACAGGGGCTGCATATGATGGGCACGGTGGCTGCATATGATAGGCACAGTTGGCTGCATATAATGGGCACAGTTGGCTGCATATGATGGACACAGTGGCTGCATATGATGTGCGCAGTTGGCTGCATATGATGGGACACAGTTGGCTGCATATGATGGGCACAGTTGGCTGCATATGATGGGCACAGTTGGCTGCATATAATGGGACACAGTTGGCTGCATATGATGGGCACAGTGGCTGCCTATGATGGGACACAGTTGGCTGCATATGATGGGACACAGTTGGCTGCATATAATGGGACACAGTTGGCTGCATATGATGGGCACAGTTGGCTGCATATAATGGGACACAGTTGACTGCATATGATAGGCACAGTGGCTACATATGATGGGCAAAGAGGCTGCATATGATGGGCAAAGAGGCTGCATTTGATGGGACAGTGGCTGCATTTGATGGGACAGTGGCTGCATATGATGGGACAGTTGCTGCATATGATGGGACACAGTTGGCTGCATATGATGGGACAGTGGTTGCATATGATGGGCACAGTGCCTGATAATTATGGGCACAGTTGGCTGTGATTGGTGGGCACAGTTGGCTGCATATGATAGGCACAGTGGCTGCATATGATGGACACAGTGGCTGCATATGATGGTCACAGAGGCTGCATATGATGGGCACAGTGGCTGCATATGATGAGCACAGGGGCTGCATATGATGGGCACAGTGGCTGCATATGATAGGCACAGTTGGCTGCATATAATGGGCACAGTTGGCTGCATATAATGGGACACAGTGGCTGCATATGATGTGTGCAGTTGGCTGCATATGATGGGACACAGTTGGCTGCATATGATGGGCACAGTTGGCTGCATATGATGGGCACAGTTGGCTGCATATAATGGGACACAGTTGGCTGCATATGATGGGCACAGTGGCTGCCTATGATGGGACACAGTTGGCTGCATATGATGGGACACAGTTGGCTGCATATAATGGGACACAGTTGGCTGCATATGATGGGCACAGTTGGCTGCATATAATGGGACACAGTTTGCTGCATATGATGGGCACAGTTGGCTGCATATAATGGGACAGTTTGCTGCATATGATGGGCACAGTTGGCTGCATATGATGGGCACAGTTGGCTGCATATAATGGGACACAGTTTGCTGCATATGATGGGCACAGTTGGCTGCATATGATGGGCACAGTTGGCTGCATATAATGGGGCACAGTAGCTGCATATGATGGGACACAGTTGGCTGCATATGATGGGACAGTGGTTGCATATGATGGGCACAGTGGCTGCATACTAGGGGCACAGTTGGCTGAGATTGGTGGGCACAGTTGGCTGCATATGATAGGTACAGTGGCTGCATATGATAGGCACAGTGGCTGCATATGATGGGCACAGAGGCTGCATATGATGGGCACAGAGG
The DNA here is from genome assembly GCF_905171775.1 of Rana temporaria. Taxonomy (NCBI): domain Eukaryota; kingdom Metazoa; phylum Chordata; class Amphibia; order Anura; family Ranidae; genus Rana; species Rana temporaria. The sequence goes on from NC_053492.1 coordinate 23,163,518, forward strand.
CTGCATATGATGGGCACAGAGGCTGCATATGATGGGCACAGTGGCTGCATATGATGGGCACAGTGGCTGCATATGATGAGCACAGGGGCTGCATATGATGGGCACGGTGGCTGCATATGATAGGCACAGTTGGCTGCATATAATGGGCACAGTTGGCTGCATATGATGGACACAGTGGCTGCATATGATGTGCGCAGTTGGCTGCATATGATGGGACACAGTTGGCTGCATATAATGGGACACAGTTGGCTGCATATGATGGGCACAGTTGGCTGCATATGATGGGCACAGTTGGCTGCATATAATGGGACACAGTTGACTGCATATGATAGGCACAGTGGCTACATATGATGGGCAAAGAGGCTGCATATGATGGGCAAAGAGGCTGCATTTGATGGGACAGTGGCTGCATATGATAGGCACAGTGGCTGCATATGATGGGACAGTTGCTGCATATGATGGGACACAGTTGGCTGCATATGATGGGACAGTGGTTGCATATGATGGGCACAGTGGCTGATAATTATGGGCACAGTTGGCTGTGATTGGTGGGCACAGTTGGCTGCATATGATAGGCACAGTGGCTGCATATGATAGGCACAGTGGCTGCATATGATGAGCACAGTGGCTGCATATGATGGGCACAGTGGCTGCATATGATGAGCACAGGGGCTGCATATGATGGGCACAGTGGCTCCATATGATGGACACAGTGGCTGCATATGATGTGTGCAGTTGGCTGCATATGATGGGCACAGTTGGCTGCATATGATGGGCACAGTTGGCTGCATATGATGGGCACAGTTGGCTGCATATAATGGGACACAGTTTGCTGCATATGATAGGCACAGTGGCTGCATATGATGGGACACAGTTGGCTGCATATGATGGGACAGTGGTTGCATATGATGGGCACAGTGGCTGCATACTATGGGCACAGTTGGCTGAGATTGGTGGGCACAGTTGGCTGCATATGATAGGTACAGTGGTTGCATATGATGGGCACAGAGGCTGCATATGATGGGCACAGAGGCTGCATATGATGGGCACAGTGGCTGCATATGATGAGCACAGGGGCTGCATATGATGGGCACGGTGGCTGCATATGATAGGCACAGTTGGCTGCATATAATGGGCACAGTTGGCTGCATATGATGGACACAGTGGCTGCATATGATGTGCGCAGTTGGCTGCATATGATGGGACACAGTTGGCTGCATATAATGGGACACAGTTGGCTGCATATGATAGGACACAGTTGGCTGCATATAATGGGACACAGTTGGCTGCATATGATGGGCACAGTTGGCTGCATATAATGGGACACAGTTGACTGCATATGATAGGCACAGTGGCTACATATGATGGGCAAAGAGGCTGCATATGATGGGCAAAGAGGCTGCATTTGATGGGACAGTGGCTGCATTTGATGGGACAGTTGCTGCATATGATGGGACACAGTTGGCTGCATATGATGGGACAGTGGTTGCATATGATGGGCACAGTGGCTGATAATTATGGGCACAGTTGGCTGTGATTGGTGGGCACAGTTGGCTGCATATGATAGGCACAGTGGCTGCATATGATGGGCACAGTGGCTGCATATGATGGTCACAGAGGCTGCATATGATGGGCACAGTGGCTGCATATGATGAGCACAGGGGCTGCATATGATGGGCACAGTGGCTGCATATGATAGGCACAGTTGGCTGCATATAATGGGCACAGTTGGCTGCATATGATGGACACAGTGGCTGCATATGATGTGCGCAGTTGGCTGCATATGATGGGCACAGTTGGCTGCATATGATGGGCACAGTTGGCTGCATATGATGGGCACAGTTGGCTGCATATAATAGGACACAGTTTGCTGCATATGATGGGCACAGTTGGCTGCATATAATGGGACACAGTTTGCTGCATATGATGGGCACAGTTGGCTGCATATGATGGGCACAGTTGGCTGCATATAATGGGACACAGTCTGCTGCATATGATGGGCACAGTTGGCTGCATATGATGGGCACAGTTGGCTGCATATAATGGGGCACAGTAGCTGCATATGATGGGACACAGTTGGCTGCATATGATGGGACAGTGGTTGCATATGATGGGACAGTGGTTGCATATGATGGGCACAGTGGCTGCATACTATGGGCACAGTTGGCTGAGATTGGTGGGCACAGTTGGCTGCATATGATAGGTACAGTGGCTGCATATGATAGGCACAGTGGCTGCATATGATGGGCACAGAGGCTGCATATGATGGGCACAGAGGCTGCATATGATGGGCACAGAGGCTGCATATGATGGGCACAGTGGCTGCATATGATGAGCACAGGGGCTGCATATGATGGGCACGGTGGCTGCATATGATAGGCACAGTTGGCTGCATATAATGGGCACAGTTGGCTGCATATAATGGACACAGTGGCTGCATATGATGGACACAGTTGGCTGCATATAATGGGACACAGTTGGCTGCATATGATGGGCACAGTTGGCTGCATATATTGGGACACAGTTGGCTGCATATGATAGGCACAGTGGCTGCATATGATGGGCACAGTGGCTGCATATGATGGGCAAAGAGGCTGCATTTGATGGGACAGTGGCTGCATATTATGGGACATTTGCTGCATAAGATGGGACACAGTTGGCTGCATACTATGGGCACATTGGCTGCATATGATGGGCACAGAGGCTGCATACTATGGGCACAGTTGGCTGAATATGATGAGCACAGAGGCTGCATTTGCTGGGCACATTGGCTGCATATGATGGGCACAGAGGCTGCATACTATGGGCACAGTTGGCTGCATATGATGGGCACAGTGGCTGCATACTATGGGCACAGTTGGCTGCATATGATGGGCACAGTTGGCTGCATATGATGAGCACAGTGGCTGCATATGATGAGCACAGTGGCTGCATATGATGGGCACAGAGGCTGCATACTATGGGCACAGTTGGCTGCATATGATGGGTACAGTGGCTGCATATGATAGGCACAGTGGCTGCATATGATGGGCACAGAGGCTGCATATGATGGGCACAGAGGCTGCATGTGATGCGCACAGTGGCTGCATGTGATGGGCACAGAGGCTGCATACTATGGGCACAGTTGGCTGCATATGATGGGTACAGTGGCTGCATATGATGGGCACAGTGGCTGCATATGATGGAACAGTTGGCTGCATATGATGAGCACAGGGGCTGCATATTATGGGCACTGTGGCTACATATGATGGGCACAGTTGGCTGCATATAATGGGACACAGTTGGCTGCATATGATGGGCACAGTGGCTGCATATGATAGGCACAGTGGCTGCATATAATGGGACACAGTTGGCTGCATATGATGGGCACAGTGGCTGCATATAATGGGACACAGTTGGCTGCATATGATGGGCACAGTGGCTGCATATGATAGGCACAGTGGCTGCATATAATGGGACACAGTTGGCTGCATATGATGGGCACAGTGGCTGCATATGATGAGCACAGTGGCTGCATATGATGGGCACAGTTGGCTGCAATTTATGTTTTTGTTCAGTATTTTTCAGTTTGTTTGCGCCCCCCCCCCCCCCCAAACAAAATAAAAAAATTGAGCACCAGCCGCCACTGATATACAGTATAGATTTATAGGAAGGGGGAGGATGGGATGTACATATATATATATATATATATACACACACACACACACAGTATATAGGAGGATATATATATATATATATATATATATACATATACAGTATATAAGGGGGAGGATGGGATATATATACAGTATATAGGGGGAGATATATATATACAGTATATAAGAGGGAGGATGGGATATATATACAGTATATAGGGGGAGATATATATATACAGTATATAAGGGGGAGGATGGGATATATATATATATATATATAAAGTATATGGGGGAGATATATATATATATATATAATATAGAGTATAGATGTATAGGAAGGGGGGTGGGATAACACGTCGCCCAGTCCGCCGGCCGCTCTCCTCCTCCTCCGCTGTGTATTGGGACTCGGGAGGAGGCGTGTCCTCCTCAGCCCGCTATGTATACGGGGTAAGGGGCGTGTCCTCCTCCGCCCGCTATGTGTACGGTGGAGGGGGCGTGTCTTCATAGCCCGCTGAATGATGTGTATAGGGAAAGAGGGGGCGTGTCCTCCTCAGCCCCGCTGTCTTTGGTCGAGGCGGGGGCGTGCTCCCTATTCAGTTCGCTGTCTATGTACGAGAGGGGGGGCGTGTCTTCCTCAGCCCCGCTGTCTATGTACGAGGAGGGGGGAGGCGTGTCTTCCCCAGCTTCGCTGTCTGTGGACGAGGCGGGGGCGTGTCCCCCCTTCAGCGCACTGTCTATGTACGAGGAAGGGGGAGAGGCGTGTCTTCCCCAGCTTCGCTGTCTATGGACGAGGCGGGGGCGTGTCCCCCCTCAGCCCGCTGATGTGTAATGTGTATGAGCGGGGAGGGGTGGGAGTAGGCGTGTCCTGTGCTGGGAGGGGGGGCGTGTCCTCCGCGGGTCCCCGGCCACCAATCAGCGGCGGAGGGCCGAGCATGTGGGCAGCTTGTTTACAAGTAAGAGCTGTATCGGCTGTAACCCGGCCGGCGGGAGGAGGAGGCGAGGCGGAGACGAGAGGCTGTTAGCGGGAGGGGGCGCTACGGACATGTAAGGCTCGGGATCCCGCAGACGTACACCTTCACCCGCGGGGAGAGAGAGAGGACCGACACCGGACACAGATCGGACGTGTGTGTGTGTGCAGGCTGCAGGTAAGAGGAGCGTGCATCCCGCCATCTCTGTACCGCTCCGGTGGGAGGAGGGGGGCGGGGTGCACGGTGATCGGTGTATGGCGGGGGGTGGGGACGGGACACATGTACACATATGATGGGGAGAGGAGGACGGGGGGCGCCCCCCTTGTTTATCCGCCGAGGGGGGCGTGGGCTCCCCCACACTCCATGACACAGGCATGTTCACTCCAGGCCCCGCCCACCAAGGCACACACCCCCCTCCGACCGTCACAGCCACGCCCACATTCTGAGCCGCTGGGGGCACGCCCACCGACGAGCCCCGGGACACGCCCTCCTCCGCTCTCTATTGGCTTGCTGTGAATTTGGCGGCTCTGTGACGTCGCACATGGAGGATCCCTTTAAATGTACACAGAGCTGCGCTGGATGGGAGGGGCTGAGCCGGGTTATTACTGATCAAGTCTACTGACTCCCATCAATTTCCAACAGCCGGCCTCTGCGATCGTCTTTGCGCCGGCCTCTGCGATCGTCTTTGCGCCGGCCTCTGCGATCGTCTTTGCGCCGGCCTCTGCGATCGTCTTTGCGCCGGCCTCTGCGATCGTCTTTGCGCCGGCCTCTGCGATCGTCTTTGCGCCGGCCTCTGCGATCGTCTTTGCGCCGGCCTCTGCGATCGTCTTTGCGCCGGCCTCTGCGATTGTCTTTGGTGGATCCGATGGGCCTTTGTGATCGTTTTGGCTGGAGGCCTTTGCGATTGTTTTTAGCGCTGGGAATCGGCCTCTGCGATCGTTTTTGATTGACCCGACGGGCCTCTGCGATCGTTTTGGCCGGAGTCCTCTAAATTCGTTTTGGCCGACGGCAACCGGCCTCTGCGATCGTTTTTGGTTGATCCGATGGGCCTTTGCGATCGTTTTGGCCGGAGTCCTCTAAATTCGTTTTGGCCGACGGCAACTGGCCTCTGCGATCGTCTTTGGTTGATCCGATGGGCCTTTGCGATCGTTTTTAGCGCTGGCAACCGGCCTCTGCGATCGTTTTTGGTGGAACCGATGGGCCTTTGCGATCGTTTTTAGCGCTGGCAACCGGCCTCTGCGATCGTTTTTGGTGGAACCGATGGGCCTTTGCGATCGTTTTGGCTGGAGTCCTCTGAGTTCGTTTTGGCCAACTGCAACTGGCCTCTGCGATCGTCTTTGGTGGACCTGATGGGCCTTTGCGATCGTTGTGGCTGGAGGCCTTTGCAATTGTTTTTAGTGCTGGCAACCGGCCTCTGCGATAATTTTTGGTGGATCCGATGGGCCTCTGCGATCGTTTGGCCAACTGCAACTGGCCTCTGATCGTCTTTGGTGGACATGATGGGCCTTTGCGATCGTTGTGCCTTTGCGATTGTTTTTAGAGCTGGCAACCGGCCTCTACGATAGTTTTTGGTGGACCCGACGGGCCTCTGCGATCGTTTTGGGCCGGGGGCCTCTGCGATCGTTTTGGCCGACTGCAACTGGCCTCTGCGATCGTCTTTGGTGGACCTGATGGGCCTTTTGCGATCGTTTTGGGCTGGAGCCCTCTGCGATCATCTTTGGTGGATCCGATGGGCCTTTGCGATCTTTTTGGCCGACGGCAACTGGCCCCTGCGATCGTCTTTGGTTGATCCGATGTGCCTTTGCGATCGTTTTGGCCGGAGGACTTTTCGATTGTTTTTAGCGCTGGCAACCGGCCTCTGCGATCGTTTTTGGTGGATCCGACGGGCCTTTGCGATCGTTTTGGCCGGAGTCCTGAGTTTGTTTTGGCCAACGGCAACTGGCCCCTGCGATCGTCTTTGGTTGATCCGATGTGCCTTTGCGATCGTTTTGGCCGGAGGACTTTTCGATTGTTTTTAGCGCTGGCAACCGGCCTCTGCGATCGTCTTTGGTGGACCCGACGGGCCTTTGGGATCGTTTTGGCCAGGGGCCTCTGCGATCGTTTTAGGCTGGAGGTTTCTGCGATCGTTTTTGGTGGATCCGACGGGCCTCTGCGATCGTTTTGGCCCAGAGGCAACCCAATCGTTTCCCTTAACTCCCCCGGCCAAAACGATCCCAAAGGACGATCGTCTTTGGTGGATCCGACGGGCCTTTGCGATCGTTTTGGCTGGAGGCCTTTGCGATTGTTTTTAGCGCTGGCAACCGGCCTCTGTGATCGTCTTT